>NC_030851.1:35746428-35816549 GCF_000208745.1 Theobroma cacao
TATGACAATATTTCATCATAAAAAAATTATTTACAGTAATCTCTAGTGATCTACATTTGTATTGTCATCATTCAAATAACTTTCTTAATACAACAATTATTTATCAACAAAATCGTTATTTAATCTTCCTTGATTT
This sequence comes from Theobroma cacao, assembly GCF_000208745.1. Lineage (NCBI taxonomy): Eukaryota > Viridiplantae > Streptophyta > Magnoliopsida > Malvales > Malvaceae > Theobroma > Theobroma cacao. The sequence continues at coordinate 35,746,565 of NC_030851.1, forward strand.
TATTGTACTCAACAAGACATTTAAATATTAAAATATGATATTTTAATTTAAAAATTACATATATATATATATATATATATATAAATTCTTCACTTTTATAGAAAAATACAGAAGAGGGGTTTGAAAAAAAAATTGAAACACTACACTTTTGGTCTTATTTGCACATCAAAAAGTAGATTAGTTATTAATAATAAATTTTACATAGTATATAAGATTTTAAATGCACAATATTCTCTTACAAATCATAAATCATATCATATTTCAAAATTAAATCAAAAGTTCCAACTTTAGATGTCACATTAATAATTAAATATATTAAAAATGAAAAATATTACTTTTTTTTTGTTTTTTACACTTTACAAAGAATTTGATGTCAGATTGATAATAAAATATTTATTAAAAATGAGAAGCATTATTTTTTTTGTCTTCTAGCAAGGATCTCACCTGAGACCTAGGGGCTCCTGCTAATCTCAGCTGTTGTTGAGTTGCGAAATGTCTATCATTGGAGTCTAACAAGATGTGATTCTGGTCTTGGAAATATTTGTATAGCTGTATGTTTAGGATGTTTTTAAGCAAGTTATCGTTTTCTTCTAAGTTGACAGAGCCTTGCTGGTCTTGCCCAGTTCTTGATTTTGGGCACCTAGAACGGTTCTTTTTTGGTTGTGACCTCGTGTGAATAGCCGTCAATGTCTTTTTGAGTGGCTAGCTTTTGGGCAATTGTACAGGCCTCATGCCCAAACTTATTCTTTTCATGCCTAGGAAGTCTCATGCAAAAAATTAGAGACTACCAATAAAATGACAGTTTTGAGATTAAAAAAATTCGCTTTTCAAAAATAAATTAAAAATTTTTTGACATATGCACCAAATCTGAACAAATCTTTTCATTTTATAAGCAAAACGTTGAACTAATTCCGTCGACAACATTGCCCCACTCTTTGTCAGATGATTTAGGATCTATTCAACTATTTATTGTCGATAATGTTTTAAATTATGGCTGATGTGATATCTATTTTGACTTTATTAGTAAATTCTTTCTATGCATTGAAAAGAAAAAGAAAGGGATCAACCTTTGAAAATAATTTTTTTCATTTTAATTATTTTTAATTAAAAGAAAATATTTTTGAATAAAGTTGTCCTTAATGAAACATTATCATATTCAAGCTCATGTGTTGAAAAAAATAGTTAGACTCTATCTTGAAAAAAAAATAGTTACACGTTATGTTTAACATATTTAATTTCAAGAGTTTATATTCTAATAACATACAAAGATAAAGATCAAGTTATACGTTATGTTTAAAAAATAATATTGTTACGCGTTATGTTGAGATAAAAAAGTTGTTATGCAGCATATTTAAGGTGTTTAACTTCAAAAAATTATATTCTAGTGAAATATATATATCAAGTTACACATCATGTTGAAAAAAAGTTATTACACGTCATGTTTAAAAAAAATTGTTACACGTCATATTTAAAGTGTTCAACTCTAAAAGTTTATGTTCCAATGAAATAAAATAATATAAATTAAGTTACATGCCATATTTAAAAAATATTATTGTTACACACCATATTCAAAAAAAGTTGTTACACATCATATTAAAAAAAAAGTTATTACACGTCATTTTTGAGGTGTTTAACTCCAAAAGTTTATATCTTAGTGAAATATGAAGATAAAGACCAAGTTAAATGCTATTTAAGGTGTTTAAATCTAAGAGTTTATACTTTAGTGAAATACAAAGATAAAGATCAAGTTACATGACATATTCAATAGATTTGTTACACACCAAGTGCATTAGAGTTGTTACATGTAGTCATAATGTGTAACAACTTTGGGTAGTATTCTAATTTACAAATTTCATTTATAATTTCAAACTATCAACTTTGGAGTTTTGTGAATACAAACTAATAAATCCAAAAACATATATTGATATTATCTCTGCTCTTTGGTTTGTAAATCGACGATGATATGATGAGAAATAGACAGAGAAAGATGGTAATGGTGGTAAAATTAGAGAGAGTTGGATGACGGGAGAGAGAAATCGGGGAGCACAACAAACCAATGTGAGAGAAAAATTGATAAAATTAGAGAGAATTGGATAGCAAGAGAGAGAATTTGGAAGCACAATAAATGAATGCGAGGGAGAGAGAAATCAGGAGGAAAAATTATGATAAATAATTTAATTTATCTGAAATGATTTTAAGAGTATTTTTTATCAAATTATGACAAAAATTAAATAAATATAGTTAATTTTATATTAAAGACTATTTATAAAATAATATAAAATTAACTATTTCTTACAATTGCACTCGAGCATTTAGCTTAGTGGTTGATGTATAATCTCCTACTTTAAGAGTAAGGTTCAAATCTCTTCTCTTTCAATTAAAAAAAAAACTATTTCTCACAATTCTCTTAAAAAACATTATTATCCTACTTTCAATTTCCACCAACTATCACTGCTTCATAGACTGAGAACGCATGCAGTTGCTTAAAAGGAATCTACTAAGTTGGCATGAAACTCATGCCTCCAATAATGGCAAATTGTACAAGAATAATTCAATGCAAAGTCGGCCAAGATATTTTTTTTGCTCGGTAAAGTTTGGCCAAGATTGATATGACAAATAGTAGTCATTATCAATGTGAATCATGTGGTCAAATAGGAAATTTTGAAACAAACCACTTTGCAAATAGACTTTAAGACTTCTTGAATTTAATCTTTCATCATCTAGCAATAAAATGCAAGGGGAAATTAAACTGGTGCATTTACGTGGCAAGCCATAATTGGCAATGTAATGTGAATCTGAGAAGCATTTAAGTACTGGAGTGGAGAGAATTGCTGCTTAGACACAGACAATAGTCTATAAAAGGGCACTTAGCTGCTACAATATTGCAATGCATTGAGCTATAACCCTAAACTACAACCTGGTAATAGCGAATTATTAACGTAATCAAGAAATCTCGGTGAAACAATGGCGTCGGCTCTGACCGGTAAGCTTGAAGGTGATGTAGAGATCAAGGCTTCCGCCGAGAAGTTTCATGATATGTTCTGCAACAAACCCCACCACGTGTCCAACACCTGCTCTGAAAAGGTACAAGGATGTGAGTTACATGACGGTGACTGGGGGACTGAGGGTTCCATTATCTGCTGGAGTTATGTGCATGGTAACATTACGAACCAAGAAATCTTTTATGCATTTGGCTGGATTTATTTGTTTTTTCTTCTATGTTTTCTGCATCTTCTTCTTAACTACATGCCAAGGCCATCATCTAACCATGTATCTTTGAAAATTAGACAACCCTCTGATCACAAGCCTTACCCTGTGCCATACGTGTCTCCTCCACTCCAGTTAGTTTTTTCACCACTAGGTTCCTAAATTCGTCTGGGAATTTGTGTTGAGAATTGTTTAATTTAGGCTGTGTTACTCTAATTCAATATAAAATTAATTGACAATATTTATACGTAGAGAATATTCTTTAATTTATTTGATGTGAAATTTCTTTTATTAATACTAACAGTAACATGGATACGCATGGGACATTCATTTATATTCTAGTACAATTCAAGGTGAAATGGTGATGCTCATATAAATTAATTTTATTATTATCTATACAAAGAATCAAATATTTATGTGTAAGGACATGAATGGATTAATCTTTTTTTTCAAAATTCTCTTTAAAACAAACAAAAATATTGTTTATTTGTATTATATAGATGGAGAGGCTAAGAAAGCAAAGCAGGTAATTGAAGCAATAGACTCTGAGAAGAACTCAATCACTTTTAGAATGATTGAAGGAGACCTCATGAAGGAGTACAAGAGCTTTGTAGTCAAATTTCAAGCTACACCCAAAAGCGAGGGTGAGGGCAGTATAGTGCACTGGACTTTCGAATACGAAAAGCTGCACGAGGGCATTGCACATCCGGAGACCCTGCTGGAATTCCTACTTAGTGTCTCCAAAGACATCTCCGCTCACCTCACCCAAGGAAATTAACGATTGTCGAATCCCATGTTGTGTGCTACTACAACAATAAGTACTGATCTAAGAATAAGCTTTCTTTCGTATTTTAATTTGAATATTTGTGTGTTGGAATATGCTGTAAGCCTGACGTGAGAAGCTTTCTGTGTTATGGGCCAAGAGAACTTAAAAAAAAAAAAGGACACAGAGAAAGCTTTTTATGTTCTTGTATGTTTATTTGTTGTTTTATGTACCGATTTGAATGTATCTTATTTTGTGTGTGTGTGTGCGATTTCTTAATTTCTTTCTACTTTTCTGGGATATTATTGTTTTTTCATAGGAGATAGGGTATTTGAGATTCAAAGCTCGCAACGATTTGCCTACTTAAATGTGAGCAAGACATCATCAATGGAATCTCCAATGCTAACAATATTCTTTGCCTACTTAAAGAGGCTTATCGTCATGTTTTTATATGTATTTATTTTTTTGTTAATTTGGATCGGTTTAGTTACACAATATTCTTTCTTTCTCTTTTTTCTTTTTTAAAATTTTTTAAAGGTTTTTCTGTCACGGTTCATACCAACTTACAAGGTATTGTCTTCTTTGATTTGTTGGCTTCACAATTTTGTCCATGAAAAGATACTTTATAAGTTAAAGATAGTGTGAACTTTTAAATACTCAATCTCACTTTAATACACAATCGATGTGGTATTCATGACTTTCCGTTAGGATCGTGACATCTTCTCCTACTCCAACAAGGGTTCACTATCCTCAATGGCACTTCACTAGTACCATAGAATCTACTTTGATACCAACTATCACTGACTGAGCCCCTTTTCTCAAGTTTGCTATAGCTCGTGCAACGCTAAGGTAGACACTTCCACACAAGCTAGCCAAGACATGAATTATATTTGAGAAAGCACACATTATAGCCACAAGTTAGTTTATGAAATATAATAGCAAAATCATAAGGCAAGCAAATGTCATATACACAATCATTGATCCCACGAAAAGAAAAAATATTTTATTAATAATAGAAAAAGTACAAAAGGACATAGAATACAACCACGCCATCATTAGGCTAAAGAGGCAACCCTAGATGGTTAACCATGTACATACCTTAACCAGTGAGGTAGCCCAATAATCCACTAATTGTTTGTCCCCTATAAAGAGCTAAATGACTTTTTTAAGTATGACACCAAAAACCATAACAATGCTTGAGATTGGTACACTTCTTCCACCAAGAGTCTTCTCCCTAAAGAGTTAACAAGCTTTTACAAGTATACTATCAATGCCATTACATTTTATAATGAGGATACTTTTCCCTTAAGGCACGAGATGACTTACTCTCCTAGACAACTCTACCTTGTCTTGGCCTTATACAAAGCTTGGCTCATGACACTTTCACTTGTACACACATATATCAAGATTATGAATTTGGTAAAACTGATATTGTTGTGAGACCACTATTAATATAATTGTGGTGATCAATTTGGTCATATTTTTTTTATTACCAAGCTTATAAATAATTAATGCCTTAGTTAACTGACTATTAAATACAAGGAGTAAGTGTACGTAAGGTGAGTCGTTGAAGAAATCTTTTCACAATTTTTGTTAACAACCTTACTTAGGAGTTAACTGAAATAAATTGAAGACAATATGATACAAGCTTAGGAAAGTTATTAACATTTTCATTCCACAAAGGCAATCTAAAAGAGGGAGGCATTTTGATTTTGTAAGACTTTCTTGTTTAGAAGAAGTGAGGAGAGCATTCTAGAACTTGAATGGGTTGTATTTTTTGGAGCACAAATGGAGCTACTATAGTTAGATATTAGCCTCGATTGGCATTTGAGAAGAAAAATGGATCAAGGGCATGAAATGTAGGTAAACATGGAGAAGGACAAAACACGAAAAGGATAGATAAAATTACCGTACAAGCATTAATGGGGAAGGAAAATGAAGAGGTCAAGGGTTTGAAGAAAGAAAAAGAAGGAATGCCAAACATTAAGGTCTGTGTGGGGGTTGTGGAAGAAGAATAGTTGTATTAGTTGGGAGAAAGTATCACTCGACGTAACAGGAACATTTCGGAGTAGGAAAACATTGAAGAACAAATGAAAGTTGAAGGTATGGATGGGATAATAGTGAGAAGAATATCGGGTAAGCTTTACCTTAACACTTTTAATGACAAAGTTGTATAAGGAGAAATGAAAAACGGTCAAGATTATAGAGATGGTTCGACAAAATTGAGGAGTGGTCAGTACATTTTTTAAGCCAATGAACCTAAGATCGTTGATTGGGTACTATTGGGTTCCTATTCATGTGTGAGATATTTCAACTTTCAAAATTTAACAAGTTTGTTGAGGGAGTTCATATGTATGGATAAGAAACATTGAATCTTAAATCATTTAGGAGGGGCTTATTTCATATATTCACAAATTTTATTACCAAAATTGAAGAATTAGTGAACTTAAGTGTTGGTACAAAAACATTCCAAGTTAGAGTATTAAAGGTTGAATCAAAGGCAATGTCTTCATGTTCATGTTATATGTTTGCTACTAAGGTACATCTAAATATACCAGAAACCTTTTGGTTTAAAAATGGCCGTTCCATTTCTACTAGAATCTGTCACGAACTCAGTTTCAAGAAGTAAATAAAAACCAAGTATTTTGAAAAAGAGTTACAAAGAACAGAGCATTGAAGAAGCAAATTGATATGTCCAAAGTTCTACATTCATTACTTCATAAGCACATTGTATTTATACAAGTAATGCATGATTAACACCTGTTACACATAAAGACAAGTGTTAAAACAAGTTACAATCATTGCAACACATCATAAACATATATATTATGCACTTAACAACTGGTATAACAAAGCAAAAAAGACATATACATGTCCATGTAGTAAGTTGATGCATGCGTTATTCCTAACACTCCTCCTTAAAGCCAGCATCCTTGACACACATCATGGTTCTAATAGTTTCAAACCTACGCTTAGGCAAAGTCTTAGTGATAATATCTACAATCTAATTCTCAGATGAACAATGCTCCAGAAAAATTTCACCACTCTTTTCAGCTTCCTTAATAGAATAGAATTTCAACTTGATGTGCTTAGTTTTGTCATGGAACATATGATTCTTTGAAATCGCAATGGCAGATTTGTTATCATAGATATACTAGTTGAAGTTTCTTAAACAAAAGTCAAGTCATTCTAGACTTTTATTAACCAGAAAGCTTGATTCGTTGCTGCATTAGTTGCTATGTATTCTGCTTCAGTTAATGATTGAGCAACTACCGTTGCTTATTTGAATTCCAGGAAAATACCCCATTTTCTGAGAGTGAAAACATACCCAAAAGTGCTTTTGGAGTCATCAACATTGCTTGCCCAATTACTATCTGAGTAACCAACCAAGTTTATTTCCTACAGTCTACCATAATTATACTAGATTTGATACTACCATTCAACTATGTAATAATGTGTTTACCAACAACAAAATGAACATCAATGGGATCTTTCATGAACCTAGACAGTAAACTAACTGGGTACATCAATTCTAAATGAATGGGCCATATGTATAGTAAGCTTTTAACCAATTTGCTAAAAGCCGATGCATTTCTCATTTTTTAACCATCATTAATGGCAAAATTTCTAGTTTACCACAAAAGGAGTAGAAATTGAATTGCAGTTTCTTAAGTGAAATTTGTTTAGAATTTCTTGAATGTAATTCTCTTGTGATACAAAAATGCCTTTGTTAGTTTGGCTGATTTGCATTCCAAGAAATTACTTTATCATACCAAAATTTGACATATTGAAATTCTTCTTCATATCAGATTTAAATCTACTGATTTCTTCATCATTGCAACTTGTCACCAGAAGATCATCAACATACAAAGAAATAATTACTTGAGCTTTGCCATTATGTTTGAGAATATACAAGGTAGCATCATTGAAGCCCTTCTTAAACCCAAGATTCACCAAGTATGAATCAATCTTACTATTCCAAGTTATTGGAGACTACTTGAAGTCATACAAGGCTTTATGCAATCTGTGAACCTTATCAGATTGAGATTCAACTTTAAATCCCTCTAGTTGCTCAACATAAATCTCTTCTTGTAATGTACCATTTAAAAATGCAGATTTTACATCTAAATGATACATCTTCCATCCAAATGCAGCTGATAGTGCAAATAATAGTTGAATGGTTTCAAAATGAGCTACAAGAGCAAAGGTTTGCAGAAAATCAACACTTGGAAGCTGTGAGTACCCTTTAGCAATAGTCTTGCTTTACACTTGTTTAAAGTACCATCTGAGTTAAACTTTTTCTTGAAGGTCCACTTAGCTCCTATTACATGGTGTTTTGTAGGTTTATCAACAAGTGACCATGTGTTGTTTTTGTTTGTTATGTTAATCTCTTCTTGCATTACAACTCTCCATTCCTCAAATTTTGCTGCTGCTTGGTATGTGTCAGGTTCAATTGTAGCAACTAGACACCTATGATAAACATCATCAAGACTTTGAGTGCCTCTAACTGAATAATTTTCATCATCATCTACATTATGTTTTGGAATATATGACTTAGTCTTAATTAGTTGATGTATCTCAATATTAAATGGTGATGCTAATCTCTCTGGTTCATTTATAAACCAGTCCTACTTAAGAGTCTTCATCAAATACAACATTCTTGGTAATTACAACCTTATCTAACCTTATTAGGTAAACTCTATATCTCTTTGACTGCTCACTATAACCAATGAAAACTCTTGCTTTTGACCTATGTTCAAGTTTGTCTCTATAATTCTCAGGAATTTGATGATAACATAGACTTCCAAATATCCTGAGTTGATCAACTGGGGGCTTATTGCCATACCAAGCTTCATATGGAGTTTTCCATGTCAAAGCTCTTATTGGCAATCTGTTTAACAAATATACATCAGTATTACAAGCTTCTACCCAAAACTTCTTTAGAAGCTCTTTTTCAAATAAAAGGCATCTTTCCATGTCAAGTATTAACCTGTTTTTCATTTCACTTACCCCATTCTGTTGAAGTGAGTAAGGAGCTATAAGCTGATGAAGTATCCCTTCAGCCTCATGATAATTCTCAAATTTTGATGAAGTAAATTCCCACCATTATCTGATCTCCCACTCTTCAGCTTCAAACTAGATTTAGTTTCAACTTTTGCCTTGAATCTGACAAATGTCTCAAAAACTTTAGACTTGAATTTGAGGAAATAAATCTAGGTCATTCTACTAAAATCATTAATAAACACTATGAATCATTTACTCCTACTTAAAGATTCCTAGCTCATAAGCGTTGCCACATTAGTATGAACCAAATTGAGCTTACTCTTAGATCTAGATGAGCTTGTAGCAGGATATGGTTTGCTTGTCTGCTTACAATATTCGCAAACATCACACACTAATGTTGATTGACTTGGTTTAGGCAACTTCTCAACTAAATTTTTTGTGTACAGTTGATTTAGGTAATTAAACTACAATGCCTAAATCTTTTGTGCCATAATGATGACAGATCAGTGTTACTACTACTTGCCTACATACATACTTCAGTTAAGTTGACATGAAAACATCTATTTTCATTTGCATATTCATCAATAACTCACCAGATGGATCATATATGGTGCATGCATCATTTTTAAATATAAGCACAAAATTATTTCCATCATCTAACCTACACTAAGTAGATTTTGTGCTATGTTAGGTACTAAAGGTACTTCATGAACATACCTTTGGCCTAATGATGTATGGATTCCAATTGTACCTCTTCCCATGGCATTTAGGTAAACACCATTCCCAATTCTGACTCTGGATCTATAATAAGTGCCCAATTTGTAAACAATGAAGGATTTGGTGTCACATGATTAGAGCTGCCACTATCAAGAAGCCACTATGTATCATTTGTTGAGTTGCATCCAGTTGCCATGAACAGTTGTTTCTCTAAAGACTCAGCATTTTTAGTAGCATTTAAGACATTTTCTTTTGCTTCAGATTTATTTTTGCATACTTTTTCTACTTGACCTAACTGTTTGCAAGCATTGCACTTCACCTCAGTTCCGTACTAGCAGTATGATTCAGCATGGTTCTTTTTCTTATAATAGGAACATATTGGAAATTTACTTCTTTTACCTTAAACTTTTCCAATACTTGAGCTTCTTTTTGTTACTCTTACACTTCATTCAAATTCTTTTTGTTTAAAGTGTTTGCATGTCCTTTTCCTTTTACCTAAACAGTCATTGCAAGTTTAGTTTTCTCATTTCTCCTTGCAACTTTCCTTTGCTCATCAACTTGCAAAGCATTTACCAGCTTAATAATTGTAAGTTTTGTAATATCCTTAGATTGTTCCAGGGAAAAGATTGTGGCATCAAATTTTTCAGGTAAACTAAAAAGCACTTTCTCTACCACCTTAGCATTTTTTAAATTTTCTCCCAACAATCGAAGTTGGATAACTAGCTTCATCACCATGTCAATGTATTCTTTTATTCTCAATAACTCAAACTCCCTTCTGAGGTGCTGCAATCGAATTTCTTTTAACCTCGCAGGCCTTAAAAAATTCTGTTCAAGCTTGTCCCAAGCTTGCTTTGTTGTCTCACTTTCCATGTTCTATTGAAAATTGACTCTGACACAGCAGAGTGAAGAAAGGACAAAGCTCTATACTGTTTTGCTATGTCTACTTCATACTACTTAACTTAAGCTTGCGTAGCATTGTCTCTCAAATGTGCGGGTTCAATCTCTTCTTCAACCACATTCCAGAGGTTGCAACCTTTCAAGAAGGCTTTCATCTTGATGGCCCACACTGGATAATTGGTGCCATCAAAGATTGAGGGAGCTTGTTGAGTAACAGTACGAGTAGTCATTTGTTTCTGAGGAAAATGTAAAAGAGGGCTGAGCTAGGATGTTTGAGGCTGGATTTTTAGGTTTAATGGTGGTCAAGGATTGGTTTAGTATTCTGATACCATGTCATGAACTCAGTTTCAAGAAGTAAAATAAAAACCAAGTATTCTGAAAAAGAGTTACAAAGAACAGAGCATTGAAAAACAAACTGATATGTCCAAAGTTCTACATTCTTTACTTCATAAGCACACTATATTTATACATGTAATGCATGATTAACACCAGTTACACATACAGACAAGTATTAAAACAAGTTACATGCATTGCAACACATCATAAACAGATATATTATGCACTTACCAACTAGTACAAAAAAGCAAAAAAGACATATACATGTCCACATAGTAAGTTGATGCATGCTTTATTCCTAACAGAATCAAAGAAGAAGAAAAGGTAAATTCTAAGTGTAAAGTTGCAAAGTTGCAAAGGTTGGTGATGATTGTGTTGAAGAAAGTAAGATCAATGAATGGATGATTAGGAGAATTCATGATAACATTGAGAATCAAAATTTCATGAGAATTAGAGAGCATGTGGAATACAATCGTGAGGTTATGCAGGCAACTTAAAGGTAAAAAGGTAAAATTAGAAGAAATAAGGGAATCGTTTTGGAGTTGGAGATGCGTACAGAATCAAAGAAAAGAATTAGGCTTGAGGAGGGGCCTTTACAGGATGGACTCAAATATGATGAGCAGTGCTTGTGCAAGAGGGTAGAGCTAGAAAGAGAGTGTGTGTTTTAGAATGGGCTTGTGGAGAATGGAACCATCGAAGTACATCCACAAGTAATTGAAAGGCCAAAAGGTGAAAACAGAGGATAATGGATAGAAACTGGTGTTTAAAGGATTTCAAAGCTACTAGGAATGCTAAAAAAAGAAAAGGTAGTAGTATGGAAGGTATTAAATCAATGATTTTATTAGTCAAAGTTCAATTTGCCACTACAAGGGAAAAAATCACTTGATTTGGAATTGGATTGAAAAGGATCAAACTTGAACGATTCCTTATTTCTTTAGAATGGTTGTCATTTTTCTAGAATTATTTGCCAGTGTGGTTTGATAAGAACAATTTTTAGTTATTGCCTAGTGTTGTTTTTTGAGATGATGAATCAAATTCTTGGGATGTTGGTTCATGGAGAAAAATTTTAGGGCAACAACCAAATAGAAGTGTAGCTCATTTAAGGTACAAGGCAAACCAGGTTTTGGTTGAAGGTTAAATTAATTATGTAGATTGAAGATCTTCCTAAAGCATTGGAATAAATTAATGTTTGGGAATGTGGATGGATGTACTACTCAATTAGAGGAAAAAGCGGAAGGCTTGGACAACATTAACGATTTGAGTTAGCTAACAGAAGAAAAAGTAGAACTAAAGAGATCATTGTTTCATGAGTTATAGAAATCTAACAAAAATAAATATTCGATTTAGAGACAAAATGTGAGAGTTCAATGGATTTAAAAAGGTGATAAGAATACAAGGATTTTTCACTACAAAGCAAAAATGAGACCTCAAGAAACTACATAGGGAATATTTAAGAATGAAGTTGGATTTAAGACTTGAAAGAGATTAAGGAAGCCACTATCCAGCATTTCAAGGACTTATACAGTAGTGACCAATGGCTAAGACTCAAAATCATTTGTTTGAATTTCAAGAAATTAAATAGACAAGATGCATTGAATATGGATGCACCGTTCATAGTGGATGACTTGAAGGAAGTTGTATGAAAGTGTGATGGCTTTAGAGTGTCGAGACTAGATGTCTTCAACTTTAATTTTTTCAAGAAGTCTTGGTCATTGTTAGGAGATGAGATATTGGGATTTGGTACTAATTTTCAATGTCGAGAAAGGCTGAAAAAAAAAGTAAACTTATTTTTCATTGCACTTATACCTAACATTGTCAATCCATCTTCTTTGAAGGACTTTTGACCAATTAGTATGGTGGGCTCATTGTGTAAAGTCTTAGAAAAATTGCTAGTCAATAAATTGAAATGGGTGGTTAATTATGTTGTGAGTGATGCTCATAATGCATTTGTGAGCGGTAGACAAATTGTGCATGAGATTTTTCCAACCAACAAGAGTATTCACAGCATAAAAAGAATTTGTGGAATGAAGGGGGAGAATGATCAAACTTGACTTTGAGAAGACTTATGCTAATTTTTTTAAATTGCTAGTTCCTAATGTTGGTAATGGAAAGGATAAGCTTGGAAGACAAATCGAGGCAATGGATTTTTTCAATGCATTTTTGAAATGTGGGTGGAGGCGTTAGTGAATGGTTCGGCTTCTAAAGAGTTTCCAATAAAGAGAGGGCTTAGGTCAAAGGATCCCATATCTTTGTTCTTGTTTATTTTGTTTGTTGAGTTATTGCAAATTATGCTTGTTTGGGTTGAAGACTTGAATTTATTTCAAGGGATTAAAGAGACATAGATAGGAATGAGAATATTTCAATTGCAATTTGCAAACAATACATTGATTTTTATAGAAGTAGTAGTTTAAGTAGCAACCAACATTAGAAGAATTTGTGATATATTTAGCTGATCTCAAGTTTAAAGATAAAATTTGGAAATTATGTGTGTACTTTGTGGGAATTGAGGAAATTATTAGAAATGTAATGGTAGAGATATTACAATTTAGATTGGGATCGATTTTGTTTGCATATGTTGTTGTTCCAACAAGACTAATCTGAGAAGTACTCAAACACGGGAATTGATGTTATGTAAATTCAAAGATAGGCTTGCTTTATGGCAAGGGACTATGTTGTCGATTTCTCATGCAAGTGCACACTATCGCAAACAAGTAATAAAGTGATAAAGTAAAGTATTGTTCCCACGAAGATTTGTTCCCTAATCTTTACTAAGTACTAAAATTTATGACAAATTAATCTTATTTAAGTAACTAAAGTTCTTAAGAAAATTAATTAAAACTAAATTAAAACAAGCACTAAATGAACTAGTAGAAATTAAAATTACTTGAGAAAAGTAATAGACTAAAACCTAAGATTGTGGGTTCATTCAACAATTCATCTGATACTGGCTTCTCTTCTTATTTATATTCATGGGTGGTTTTACTAGCTTAGAATCCAAAATTGTCCACAAATCTATGTTTAGATGCTTACACAAATATCTAACTTAATTAAGTCACTATATGTCTATAGGAATCAATTAAATAGGTTCATTAAGCTAGTGTTCTAATTTGACTATGTATGGCAATTGGTATATATCTACCCAATCGCAAATCAGATCACTTAAGTAACGTGAACATACACTATTCAAATCTTAGTCCAATCCAAAATCTCTCTATCAAGTCTTTTTTAGATTCACACATCAGTTAATTATTAATAAGACAATTAAAGGCATTAAGAACAAATTTGAATAAGCAAAACTATACCCATTCATGATAAATAAAAGAGAAACTAATAATCATACTACATGTTGAAATCCACCATAATCCTAGAAAAGTAAATGAGTTTATGATATCTAAGTAAAACATTATCCGAAGAAATTTTGCCATGATTGTAAGTCAAAGAAAATAAGAGAAGCACAAAAAAGAGAAAGAAACTAATGGTGAAGCTTTTGATCTTGAATCTCTTTCAATCTTTCTTACTTTGTTCTTGGCTTCAAGTCTTCATAATAACTGCTGCCATCCTCCTTGCTGAATACTCTAAAAGAGGTTCCTTAAATAGGCTTAAAATAACCTAATTTCCATATTCCTACATAAAAAAATAATTTTGTAAAGTAGTGTGGTGTCGTGGCCTTGTCTTGTGGTGCCACAACACTACTTCTTCAACGTCGCGACGCTCTAGTCTCAAGACTTTGTATGAGGCCTTCCATTCTTTCAGCACTACATCCATACTCTCCTCAGTGCCACAACTTTGGCTTCCTCAATGTTGCAGTTTTGAACAACTCAAAGCTTCTGCCTTCATTCAATGTGCTACCTTGTATAGAACTACAGCAGCCCATCATTTTCTAATGTAATTTTCACCTTGATCTAACTTGAATTGGGCAAAGTGGTAAACATGGACGTTGTAGCCCTATCTGTTAGCTTTTCCAATGGATTAACAATCACATCAATTGGACTGCTACAACTCAAGTTATCCTTGAAATACTGTAGCATGTACGAATGAAGCCATCACCATACTTGTGCAGTTTTAAATCAAATAAATCTTTCTCATCAAATATCCTATAAAAGCTTTGAAAGAAATCAACAATAATTATTCTTAAAGTAAATTAAATCAAAATAAAATAAAATAAAACTAAAATAACTTAATTTAACTACTCAACATGTAATCTAACTTAAACTAGGAAAACACCTAAAATTCTAAATCCGAACCTAAAATCTCAATGATCTAGCTATTTAAATCCTTAAAATGTGTCAAAATAACTTTATATATATAGTTAGTGAAATACCTATCATTTGAAGGTTGAATTACTCTAATAATTTCGATTCTAAATTCATTGCTTGTATTTATTTGGTGTAGTTACTGATACTGATGACTTTTTATAATTTGTTTGAGGTGTGGCTTTAATTTGACTTTGGTTCTGCTAGTTTATGTTTTGGGTGTGGTTTAAGTTTGATTCTGGTACTTACTGGGATATTGGTAAACTTGCTTTTGATTTATCTAGTTTTGCCATAGATGTGACTTTGTATCAATGTTTTTATATATAATTAAATGACTACATTTGATTGAGTAAAAAAGTACAATTTCACATTCAACTTAAATATTAATCTAAGCATATGTCAAGAAAAAAATATTAATCTTAGCAAAGACTATAAATTGGTATGTGAAATTTTCATTTTTTTAATAATTTATATAATACATTAAAATATTTATGGTCTTATATAGCAGACATTTAATTAGTTTCAAAGAAAATAAGTACATACATACATACATACATACATATATATCATTATGAGTTACATAAGCTTAACTTAGATAATTAAAATGTTAAAATTAAATAAAAATCTTAAATTTAAACAGCGTCCCATGTTGCATGTGGTTTTTATATTCGTTAGCCAAAATACACAACTTCAGTGGATATAATATTAAAATAACAGTCAAATCAGGTGAGTACAATAATTAGATCTTAAAGTTTTTCACCCATATCTCTGCGTTATTTTTTCTTTTAACAAAAACAAAATTGATTAATCAATGTTTAACATAAATGTTTGTTTGTTGATGGTGAAGTTAGCCAACATTTGTTGGAAGCCAAAGATGAAGATGAATAAAGGCTAAAATTTTTTAAAACTAATACGTTTAACTTAACCAACAATCAAAAGATTCATAATAGAAAGTAATTTTATATAACATGTAAATCAAAAGGAATAAGAAAAAAAAATTTACAATAGTCTTTTAGAAAAGTTGTGCTTGACAATGTTTCTTGGATTCAAATTCATCAATTATTGACTCTTTATTGAAAAGGCAAGCTCATTATGCATTTTATTTTGGAGTCTTCTTTTCATAATTTTCATTGCTAAAAAGGCTTTCCCTGTAGTTATTGTACAATTTTCACAAAGATGGCGAGTGGTCCCTATCTTTCTTTATCCAAGATTAAACGCTCATAAATCTCTTTTAAAGAATGAAATATGTTTCAATTGTGAGTTATAAAAAATAGGGTAAAGTAAAAATAAAAAGACAAAAGAGAAGAAAGAAAGAAAAAGAAAAAGAGAGAAAGAGAATTTGAGAAACTTAAGAATTAAGGTAAAGTTGCGTAAAACTTACAGGGATATTTTATTATTTTTTATTTATATTAATTATAAAATAAAAAAATTATGTTGAGGGGGCCAATAATAAATATAATAAATAAAAAATTTTAAAAATTTTGGAAGGGCCATGTGTTACGACCCAAATTCTGGGCCATGATAGCCGCAAGGGCCCAATGAACATAGTCCATTAAGCCCAAGCAAGCCTATCTATTATCCTGCTCATTTTGCCATCAATATTGCTAAGTCACATTTCATAACTTTGAATCAAAATAGTGATAGACATTGCCATCTCCTAATGGCTTACTCATTGAAATATACATACATTGTCTGAACATATAGCTTAATAATTTACATTGGGTTTACCTATACACAACAAAAAGAGTATTCGACTTCCAGTGGAGAGACTCGGATGAATATACAGCTACTGAATGTCGAGACACCGACCAAGGGTTGAATGTACGAAGATACCTCGAGCTAGCTACCAGTTATCTCGTGATCTAAAAACATGAAGTTGAAAACGGTGAGTATAAACCCAGTGAGTGAACAAGGAAGGGAACAAGCAATTGATAAGGAAAATTTGAAAAAAACATGATGTACTTGTTTTGAAACAATGCAATTTGGTTTAATTCCCTTCTTAAACCCCCTTGTTTCGAACATTGATCAGTGGACTCTTAGTATTGCCAAGACCCATGCTCACTCATGAAGATAAGGGAATGAAGAAACTTATAACAGAACCCGAGCAAGGTAGCAACATAACAGCACGTTTCTCACTGCGAAAAAAGGTATTCTCTGTTTGCATATGGTTCGATTTTTCAAGCATAGCTTCCACTACATGGGTCCAATTGATCTGATTTTTTTTGGACCATTAGAAAGCTAAGAGACAAGGCTACAACTTTGATGTTTAACATTTTTCCCATGTCGGAAGGGAAGATGGTCAAAATCTTCATCAAAGTGAAAGCATTGCACTAAACCCCGAGAGTTTCTCGTTGCAGCGAGATTTATTTTCGCTGCAGCGAGATTCAGGGCAAATGACAAATAAGGGATTTTCACATGCCACAAAATCCATCCCTATCACATATACATATATAAACATATATCAACAAATACACCATCCCACTTCATTCATCATCATAGCTGGATAATCATCATCATCGGCCTATGCGCACTCCCTACTCATACATAATCGGGTCATTATCATCATCGGCCTATGCGCACTCCCTACTCGCACATAGTAGGGTCATCATCATCATCGGCCTATGCGCTCTCCCTACTCGCACATAGCCGGGTCATCATCATCACACAAGATTATTCATACACACACATATATACATATATCAACACAGTATAGAAGCACATAGGTCCATTCTTTTACACATTTCACATTTTCACAACATCAAAATATTTTGTCAAAGGCTTGTTCCCAAGGCACACGTTTTTAAAGACAAGTTGGAATAAATCATTCAATGTTTCAGACCAATACAATTATGTCTCCCAAAACGATTTTTGAAATGCAAGTTCACTCACCGGTATTATTTGAGCCTTTAGCTGATCCTAACTCCCTTAATGGTCCAATTGGGATAATGGGGCTTCATTGGAACCTACCATCAAATTAACATCACCATAATGTCAATTCATACTTATAAACCCTAAAAGCTACCCCTTAGCTTGCTTTCAATTGCCATTTTAAATGGCTATCTATTCCCACTATCCTAGTCGCAATAAAGTCAATACACAACCTCAACAATAAATCCAGAAATCAATCACTAAACATTATCAACACTTAGAACCCAATGCTAATTTACTACTCACCTTGATGGTTTTGAAACTTTGAAATTCTTTCCAATAATTCCCAAGCTATTATAGGGCTTTTTTTTTCTTTCTCTCTCTAAACACCTAGCTAGTGAGAGAAAGCATGGAAACAAGATTTTTTTCAAGGGTTTGGAAGTGAGAGAATGGAAGAGCACATAGTTTTCATAAAAGAGTGCACCGAAACATGAAAATTTAAGTTATTTTGGGAGAGGTTATAAAGCTTGATATCAAGCTTCCATGGAGGATGGAAGCAACATGAAAAGGAAAAGAAGAAGAAGAAGGAGAAAAGCTACTGGAAAAGATGTGAGAAGCTGCTGGAAGCAAGAAGCTTATAGTCCAAGCTTATCCAATTCTTTTAAAAATTACAAAAATGCCTTCTAGCAAGTTAACTTTTTTTTCTCCCATCTTTTGTGTAATCTTTTTATTCTTTTGACACTGGAACAAGGTCCACAATGATCTAAACTACTCGATTTTACGAAAACTTAAAATTTTGACTCGAGGTGCAAAATGACCATTTTGCCCCTATTGTTTCCTTCCATTTTAATTTAGTCCTCCCAACCCCCATTTAACTCCAATTTCCTCTATTACCTTCTTCTACACATGTACAAACAAAGTATGAAGTTTTTACTCCAACACGATGTCCCCATAATATTTAAAATATTTATTTGCCCGCGTTATCTTTACTTAATAAAGATACGTGGCCCCATTAACGTCATTTTTTTCCAAAATTCTTTCATTCTTCTTCTCCCCCACTTAGATTGACCATATAATCCTTCTTCATGAAAAATTTTGACACTGAATAAAATATTAATATTTTAATATTATTTTATTAATAAAATATTATTTTATTCTAAAAATTTTCTCTTGCCTCCTCTTGTCTCCTTAGCACCCAAAATATCTTATTATGCCTATTTAGACCTTAAAATACCATAAAACCTTCTTTTGAAAACTTTTTAGAGAAAATGACGAAACTATCCCTAGCTCGTGTAATTGCGTCTATGCATAGTTATGAGCCTATAGGGGTTGAGGTCTCACACCATGACCTTATAAATATACTACTCTTTATCCCTAATTAAAATAAATATAATAAATAAATAATTGTAAAAATTTTGGGGTGCCAAACCCCCTTTAAAAATAGTATCCTTTGCCCCTGCTGTCTATGTTTAAGGACTATTTGAGGTAAATGTTTAACAAAATTGGTTAGCTGGTCTACGTGTGGTGTTCTTAACATGTTTATGTCTCTAATTTATTCTACTATTTCTCTAGTGAATGTGCATTATAATAAAAATTGATTATTATTAACTTTTCATTTAGAAATAAAAACAAAAATTTATTTTTTAAAATAAAGAATACATACATTTATTTATTATTAAACCGATGTTCATTCTCGCTGCAGCGAGATTCAGGCGGCCAAAACAAAAAGTTACTCGCTGCAGCGAGAAATAGTGTCAGTTTGCATGTGTTTCAGTTTTTCTAGCATATCTTCAGTTACAAAAGTCCAATTGACCTGATTTTTTAACCATTAGAAAGATAAGAGGCAGTGCTACAACTTTGGTGTTTACTGTATTTCCCAGTTCGGAAGGAAAAGTGATCAAAATCTTCATTGAAGTGAAAGTACTGCATTAAAACCTAAGAGTTTCTCGTTGCAGCGAGAAACAGGGCTGGCTTATGCCCCCACCACCCGAGAGTTTCTCGCTGCAGTGAGATCCAGGGGAGATGACAATTAAGGGATTTTCACATGCCACAAAATCCATTCCTTCCATATTGCACATCAAAGTGAACACATTGACAATAATCAAGTTTCTCATTGTTCATTTTGATCACATATTATAATCATAAACTTTCTATCACATATACATATATAAACGTATATAAACACATACACCACCCCACTTCATTCATCGTCATAGCCAGGTCAACATCACCATCGGCTTATGTGCACTCCCATTAGCACATAGCCGGGTCAGCATCGACTTATGTGCACTCTCACTGGTACATAGTCGGGTCAGTATTGGCTTATGCACACTTTTACTCGCACATAGCTTGGTCAATATCATTACACAACATTATTCATCAATGCACAACATATATTCATATATATATATATCAACATAATATAAGAGCATATAGGTTCGTCCTTTTACACATTTCACATTTTCACAACACTAAAACATTTTATCAAGTGCTTGTTCCCCGGCACATATTTATTTTTTTAGAAAAGTTGGAATAAATCATTCAAATGTTTCATACAAAACACAATTATATTTCCCAAAACGATTTTGAAATGCAAGTTCACTCACCAGTCTTATTGATTCTTTTGCTTGACTCTAACCTCAACTAATGCTCCAAATAGACATGTGAGGCCTTGTTGGAACCTATACACACACAACATCACAACCAACCCAAATTGGCATTAATATAATTCCAAAAGCTCTTTCCTAAATCAAGTTCCACTAATTATTCCTATCTAGCTTCCAATTGCCATTAAATGGCTATCTATTCTTTCTACTCTAGTAACTCTAGAAATAAATAAATAACCCTCAATAATAAAACAACTCACAACTCCAATTACTAGCCATTATCAACAACCTAAAATCAATCCTCACTCATTACTCACCTTGGTGGATTTGTAGTTGAATTCCTTATCAAGAATACTCAAGCTATCATGGAAAGTCTCTCTCTTTCTCTCTCTAAAATTTCTAGCTATTGAGAGAAAGTGCTGAACAAAGACTTTTTAAGGGTTTTAAAGTGAGAGAGTGAAAGAGCACAAAGGTTTTATGAAAAAGTGCATAAAAGCATAAAAATTGGAGCTAGAGAGAAAGAGTTATGAAAGTTGCAAAGCAATCTTCCAAGGAGGATAAAAGGAATGTGAAATGGGAGGAAGAAGAAGAAGAAGAAGCTGCTGGAGCTCAGATATTTATGCTTCAAGTTAATCCAAATTTCCATTGAAATTACCAAAATGCCCTTAACATGGTGGCTTTGTCTTCCTCCCATCCTTTGTGCAACCTTTTTGCTGTTTTGACACTCGAAACAAAGTCCATAATAGTCTAAAGGTACTCGGGTTCACGAAACTTAAATATTTAGACTCGAGATGCAAAATGACCATTTTGCCCCTATCGTGAAAATTATCATTATTTTTATCTTTCTCATTTATTTACCATCATAAACATTATTCATTCATTCCTTAGGCCTATTTAGACCTTAATAGCATCAAAAGAACCCACTCGTAGGAGCTCACCAAGAGAAATTACGAAATCATCCCTGGTCCGCATTATCGCCTCTACTTCTAGTTATGTGTCTATGGAGATCGAGATTTCACAGGTTCACTTCTGAATTATCCTTTTTAACTCGGTAATGAACCTCAATGGGCATCCGTAAACTTTATTAGCCACCGTATCAAAATACAAGGTACTACAATCTCCCCCACTTAAAATGAATTTGTCCTCGAATTCAAATCGGTGTTGGGTGAATAATTAAAGTTCTAAAGTTTTGCCACATCACTTTTGTTGGGCATTCTTAACATAGAATCTTGGTTTATGCATCATATCAACTTCCAATCTTATAGAAAACTCAAAAATGTCATTGTATATAATTATGTGTACTACTATTGTTGGATCAAAATAATATTATCCTTTATCTTGTGAAGAGAATTCAAATAAGCTATTAATTTTGGTCACACCTCAATCAAATCATCCTTAAATCATCAATTATGTATGTTTACTTAACCATCTGCAACTCTTCTACCTTGTTTCTTTATCAAACCTTCCAATATTCAAGCATCTATTCCACCATGGACTATGGGTCTAATTTGTCAACTAATCTCTATTTCATTTTTCATTCTCCCATGCAAATTCCATTTAAGCATTTCACAATACATAAGGATCAAACGCTCTTTATTCATTTCATCTATTTTTTAATATCCAAGATGATTCAAATCTAGTAACCATTAGTCACCATATTCCCAAAAACAAACTTCAATATTTCATGATCGAGTGCTCACTAGATAAATCTCAACTTATACCATAAGTCATTTCAATAAATCATGACATTCCACATACCCCCTTATAATCTTAACCAATATCTTTAATAAAAAACTCAACCTCTCAAGATTAAAGTTGCTTAAAATTTTGCCTTTAAAGTTCCTTTCCAAGTTTCATTTTGATTACTAATCATTTCTTTATTTCCAATGTCATAGCTAATTTGCTCGTCATCAATCACCTACAACATATCTAACTTGATATTTCTCAAATTTACTCCAAACATCAGATCTCATGGCCTCATTAGTTTATCAATCTAAAAATCAAATTAAACATTTATCCCTCCTTAAGTGCACTTTAAAATTTAAGAATCATCTATTAAGACGTTTCTGATATTAACTTCTTTTAGTCCTTTTTACCTTAGAAAATTAAATCCATAATCATTCATTTTGAATCATGAGCTTTATACCAATCAAGGTAGATTTTACACTTTTAATTATACGAATTCAAATGCACACCTTTACGCATAAGCTATAAACCTTTCCCCACATCTTTATATATCAAAACTACATATATTGAAGCTATACCAAAACTAATACATCATTTTCCATTGCCCCTTAGGATATTAAACTCATGTCATACTTCTCTATTTGTGTATTTCATAATAACCTAACAATATCTAGCTCATAGTTAAGCTAGTTCATATGCCAAGCCTCTCAAGCTATATCAAAACACCAAGTTTTATCACGATATAATAGAATTTGATGAACTCATACCAAAAGTATAAACCCTTACTTTTAAGCTAACAGCATTATAATCCACTTGTTCACTACCAAAATCAACGATAAATTATCTTAATCATTGTTTGGCACTATAACCATTGATAAAACATCATCATCGAATCAAATTATAACTAACTCCGCATGAGCTTTTATACCAATATGCAACATATATATCCATACATATATATTTCCAAAAATTTTAACTTCGAATAGCCTTAGGCATATCAAGCTCAATAAGCCATCTGTAAAACCAAAATAACCAACAATCAAGTTTAGAATCATTTCTTCTCTTGGTTGGTTAGATCATGTTCATCATTTGTGGTGAATACACAAAGCTGATTTCAATATTCCATTCTCATACAAGAGTCAACCACTAATTGGCACCATTTCTGAACACCACGTGTTTTATAAGTCGATTTTCTTAGTCACAATTCATATTGTAGTATTCAAACTTTAGGTCATGTCTCATTACCAAATCTTTACTCGTATACGAGTACTTGAATTCTCAAATCATCATCTTTTTTCTAAGTAGATCTCTGCGATTCCCGTAACGTATTTTTATTCCCTCACTAGTAGTAGTATCATTTAATCAACCCGTGTCACCCTCGTTCTCTAAACATTTGAAACACAATTCAACCTTTGCCTACCCTTACCAAGCACTTTACCTTGATAATTACTAAAAATAAATTAGAACTTGTGGGGGAAGCACATTTCACAATTTATGCCTTGTGTCTACAATTATGTCAAGACTAGAACCTCATCAGGTCCACAAAACAGTAGGATAATCATTGCCTCAAACCAACATTTCCAAGTATACTTATGCTTGTAGCATACCTTGGTACTACGTGACATATCAGTCGCGAGCATCAACATCGCTATAAAACTATTAGCTCCTCGAGCTTTAATGTTTTCTCATTGTGAAAAATCTCTCAAATTTATCTTACTAGGGTGTTCATAAGGTGGATACATGTTTGTAATTTACAGTTCAATGCCTAAAGCAGTGAACACTGTCTCATCATTAAAGTTCTACCCTTATCTATCAATCATAGGTCCCTTGCACATTTACCTATACATTACTGGGTTACTCACAAGCCACTCATGGCCATCCAAATTTTGATATCTTATAGCAAGTCAAGCTAATATATTCTCTTATGCTTTTTCATACACTTCTAAAACACTTACACACCTCCTTTAATAAGGTTCCATTGAGAACTTAAACAATCAAAAGCTTATCTTCAAAGCCACTCATAAATTTAATCGTTCATTGTATGCCCGATAACACTTTGGCTCACTGACCCCACTGGACATTATTTTAAAATCTCTCAAGGTGTCCGTGTTCTTAGTTTGGATCATACCATCTAACTTAGTATAATTACGTTAATTATCCTTAAGCTCTTTATGCTCAGCATATCAACATCCGTATTCCCCCCTTATTCATGTTATTGACCTTGTTGAGGTATATGTCGCTTTTCAACCTTTCACAATACATTCCACATTGACGCCAGGGCATTCTCAATCTCATGCCAACCCTATAGTCATGTAACCATAAATCAGGGTAAACTCTCTTATGGGATATCTCCTTCTATATGATGCATGGGGATCACAAGATGTACAACTCCAGGTGTATGCCTACATATTGATAACCTCCATATATTTTATGATCATGGAAACCACAATTTGCAAAACTAGCTTTCTATCACAAGTTTGCGATCGGAGCATTAGTCTCCACATATCTCACTTTGGACATACTTCACTACTAGCATTCATATACCTTTACCACAACATCTAGTGCAAATTGATTAAGCAATGATCTCTAAATTTACTCTTAGGTACACATATATCAAATTGTACACCACCTAGTGTTAAGATATTGACTTTACTCTTTAATTTTTTTTTTTACTAATTACATCCATAAGATAAACATTTCACTAAATTTTTGTATCTTGCTTTTGCAGTCATAAGATCAAAATTTCTTAAGCTTAGGATGCAGAAGCTTCCTCTTAGAGCATATCCGAAAATCCACATGCTTTAAGTCCTTTACCTTTGGAGAAGTCACATTCAAGACTAATCATTTACATCATAGGTTACATATTGAACCAAACATATTTTTAAATTGACCTTTAAAGCAATTCGTATATCGATCGTCATGTAGAACTCCATATAGCACTTAGACTAAATTTGTCATTTCCATGTCATTTAATTTCAAACTTCTAAATCCACATCTAGTCCTTTAATCCCTTGGCTCCACACTAAGCATAGCAAAATTCAAGCTCATCCTTAGAGTAGAATTGTTTACCAACCTCTCACTTGATGACCACACATCAATTATAATAGTCACTGAATTTCACCCTTAAGCTAATTCATGTACTTATAACTATAAACCATAATAGTTCAAATCGAACCTTGGGATCTTGTGATTACTTAATTGAAATCAAAACCAGCTCATTTTATATATGGCATAACAAGCTCGATTAACCGAGTGCACTTATCTCTGTGCACATAAGTATTGGCTTACTCTTACCTCAATGCTTAAATTTATAAACTCCAAGTGAATCACAATCATCATTATTCATTCCAATCAAAGTGCGCCCCTTGTACCATTACTATATATGTTTGTTTATATTGACTGCAATAAGGATCCAACATCGTCCAATTTCTTCTCATTGACAATTATAGGCTCAAGTTATAACTCCACTGAATGAATAAGTCATTACGGACCTATTAGTCCAACTCCAATTTCCTCCATCTTTAATTGGAGGGATTTGTTATTACATTAGCCTTTCATTAGGAGCATTTGCTTAAAATCTTTTCAACAATAGCGCGTGTCTTGGGTGGCATCTCAAACCCAGACAACGACACCACTTATGACCTTTACATAATGTTAGCAGGAGGATAGGTTACTAAGAATAGGAATTCATATAGCCTTCTATCTATGATTTGTGCTGTAGTCACAAACCATAAACAAGACTCTACATTAACTCCAACAACTCCTTTAACTGACACGAGAATCCCTAGGACTGGACTAAACCTAGAGCTTTGATATCAACTTTGTCACAACCCAAATCCCAAGCCATGACCGGTGCATAGGCCCAATGGGCATAGCCCACTAAGCCCAAGTAAGCCTTTTTTTTATGCAATCCCAATCATCATTCTCAACCGTCATTTCTAAAACCACATATTATAATTCTCAATTATAAATATTTCAGTAATGTTTTATAGCAATCCTATATTCATATTTGTATTATGCTAACATAGTATCACTCATTTGCCACCTTATAGTGGCACCAGTAATCAAATATACATATTTGACTTTTTAATATGAATCTTAGTGGTTTTCAGTACTTATACATGTACATAAGCATAAGACTCTTGACCATCAGCGGAGTGACTCTGGGTGAAGATACAGCTACTGAGTTGCCATAGTACCTACCAAAAAAACGAGCATACGTGGACCGCTCAATCTAGGTCCCAACTGCCTCTGAATCTGAAAACATGAAGTTTAAAAACGTGAGTATAAACTTACTGAGTGAACATAAGAAGGGAACAAGCAATTAATAGGAAGAATTTGAAAATCATGATGCACTTGTTTCAAAAACAATGCAATTGATTTAGTTTCTTACTAAAAACCCCTCATTTCAAACTTTGATTAATAACCTTATAATGTTGCAAAAACCCAAGATCAATCCATGAAGTTAAATGGGTGAAAAATATATCGAAATCAAGCAAGGTAGCAAGCATGGCAGCAAGTTTCTCACTGCAATGAAGTTCATTCTCGCTGCAGTGAGATTCAGGTGGCCAAAACAGAAAGTTCTTGCTGTAGTGAAAAAATAGTGTTAGTTTGCATATGTTTTAGTTTTTATAGTATATCTCTAGATACAAAAGTCCAATTGACCTGATTTTTCAACCATTAGAAAGATAAGAGGCAGGGCAACAACTTTTATGTTTACCACTTTTCCCATTTCAGATGGAAAGGTGGTTAAAATCTTCATCGAAGTGAAAGCCTTATATTAGAACCCGAGAGTTTCTCGCTGTAGCGAGATTTATTTTCGCTGCAGCGAAATTTCCTCGCAGCAGCGAGAAACAGGGCTGGGTTATGCCCCCACCACCAGAGAGTTTCTCACTATAGCGAGATTTATTTTCACTGCAGTGAAATTTCCTCGCAGCAGTGAGAAATAGGGTTGGTTATGCCCCCACCACCCGAGAGTTTCTCGCTGCACCGAGATCCATGGGAGATGACAATTAAAGGATTTTCACATGCCACAAAATCCATTCCTTCCATATTGCATATCAAAGTGAACACATTGACAATAATCAAGTTTCTCATTATTCATTTCGATCACATATTATAATCATAAACTTTCTATCACATATACATATATAAACATATATAAACACGTACGCCACCCCCACTTCATTCATCGTCATAGCCAGGTCATCATCACCACCGACTTATGTGCACTCCCTACTCGCACATAGCCGGGTCAGCATCGGCTTATGCGCACTCCTACTGGCACATAGTCTGGTCAATATCATTACACAACATATATTCGTGTATATATATATATCAACATAATATAGGAGCACATAAGTTCGTCGTTTTACACATTTCACATTTTCACAACACCAAAACATTTTATCAAGGGCTTGTTCCCCGGCACACATTTTTTTTTTTTAGAAAAGTTGGAATAAATCATTCAAATGTTTCATACAAAACACAATTATATTTCCCAAAATGATTTTGAAATGCAAGTTCACTCACCGGTCTTGTTGATTCTTTTGCTTGACTTTAACCTTAACTAATGCTCCAAATGGACATGTGATGCCTTGTTGGAACCTATACACACACAACATCACAACCAACCCAAATTGGCATTAATATGATTCCAAAAGCTCTTTCCTAAATCAAGTTCCACTAATTATTCCTATCTAGCTTCCAATTGCCATTAAATGGCTATCTATTCTTTCTACTCTAGTAACTCTAGAAATAAATAAATAACCCTTAATAATAAAACAACTCACAACTCCAATTACTAGCAATTATCAACAACCTAAAATCAATCCTCATTCATTATTCACCTTGGTGGATTTGTAGTTGAATTCTTTATCAAGAATACTCAAGCTATCATGGAAAGTCTCTCTCTCTCTCTTTCTTTCTCTCTAAAATTTTCAACTAGTGAGAGAAAGTGCTGAATAAAGACTTTTTAAGGGTTTTAAAGTGAAAGAGTGAAAGAGCACAAAGGTTCTATGAAAAAGTGCACAAAAGCATAAAAATTGGAGCTAGAGAGAGAGAGTTATGGAAGTTGCAAAGCAAGCTTCCATAAAGGATAAAAGAAATGTGAAATGAGAGGAAGAAGAAGAAGAAGCTGCTGGAAGCTGCTGGAGCTCAAATATTTATGCTTCAAGTAAATACAAATTTCCACCGAAATTACCAAAATGCCCTTAACACGTGTCTTTGTCTTCCTCCCATCCTTTGTGCAACCTTTTTGTTGTTTTGACACCCGAAACAAAGTCCATAATAGTCTAAAGGTACTCGAGTTCATGAAACTTAAAAATTTAGACTCGAGATGCAAAATGACCATTTTGCCCATACCGTGGAAATTATCATTATTTTTATCTTTCTCATTTATTTACCATCACAAACATTATTCATTCATTCCTTAGGCCTATTTAGACCTTAATAGCGTCAAAAGAACCCACTCGTAGGAGCTCATCAAGAGAAATTATGAAATCACCCCTGGTTCGCATTATCGCGTCTACTTCTAGTTATGTACCTATGGAGATCAAGATTTCACAGGTTCACTTCTGAATTACCCTTTTTAAATCGGTAATTAACCTTAATTGGCATCTGTAAACTTATTATCCATCGTATCAAAATACGGGGTACTACATTGACCTTCCTCAAACCAAAGACTCTCTTCCTCAACCTAACATCCCATTTCAATATACTACCTTCCTAAGAGCCAAACTCACAAACAATGCTAGATTTCTTGGTAGCTAAGGCAAAAATACACGAAAATGAGCTCCTAAAAGGATATTCTACCTCCCAAGAATCGA
Source organism: Theobroma cacao (assembly GCF_000208745.1). NCBI lineage: Eukaryota > Viridiplantae > Streptophyta > Magnoliopsida > Malvales > Malvaceae > Theobroma > Theobroma cacao. Next base: position 35,775,729 of record NC_030851.1, read on the forward strand.
ACCAAAATGAGATAATTTTTCTCGTTACCAATCAAACAGCCAATGTCTGTAAAAATTGACTTAAAATAAGGGTTAGTGGGGGAAAATGGGAGGTGATATTGCACTATAAGAAGAAACACTCATGTTATTCATTCTCGGCAACAATTTAGAGGAATTCACACCATTGTTTTTTACTAAACCACACCTCCACAAACTGTTAGTTTTAGTACCATATCTCCAAATCCATTTATTTAGAAGAGATATATTTTTTAGACTAAGATCAGTGATTCCTAAACCCCTAAAATCTTTTCATTTGCAGATATTTTCCTAGTTAATGAGGTGAATTTTCCTCTTTTCATTCGATCCACCCAAAAAAAAACACCTTTGAATCTTGTCTAATTCATTTTTGACAATGACAGGAAGTTGAAAAAGAGACGTAAAATAAATTGGAAGGCTAGATAGGATAGACCTAACCAAAGTTAATCAACCACCATTGAAGAGGAGGTTGGATTTCCAACTAGCCAACTTTGACTCAAATCACTCAATCACTAGATGCCAAATACCTATGGAATTAGCTTTGACACCAAAAAAGAGACCAAGGTAAGTAGATGGTAGGTTTCTGATCCTACAAGAAATATTTGTCGCTTATTTATTTATCCTTCTCAACTCCAATCCCATATAACACACTTTTATACAAATTAGTTTTCAAACTAGCAACCATTTGAAAGCATCTAAGAATTCTTTTGACATTGGCAAGTTCATCGAAATTTGATTGGCAGAAGATAAAAGTGTCATCAACATACTACAAGTGCATGATAGAGAAACTGTTCCTACCCACATTAACTCCGCTGACAAGCCCTATGTCTACTGCTTTTAACATCATGACCCCAAAAAATTTAGTCAACATATTAAAAAGAAAGGGAGACAAAGGGCACCCTTGTCTCAATCCTTTGCCCATTTTAATTTAAAGAGTTGAAGTGCCATTGACAAGAATAGAAATAGGAGCAGATAAGACACAAGCTCTAATCCATTTCCTCCATTTATCACCAAAATTCATTTTAGAGATAAACAAATCAAGAAAGTCCCAATCAACACAATCAAAAGCCTTTTCAAATCAACCTTGAACATCAAACCACCCTTGCCCTTGCTCATGCTATCCACAACTTCATTAGTAATCAAGGATTTGTCTCCATCTTGAAAATGTGAACTGATTTTCCCCAATTACCTCAACCATGACTTTCCATAATCTGTTGGCCAAGACTTTAACAATAATCTTGTAAAGACTACTGATTAAGGTAATAGGATGATAATTCTTTAAACTTTCAGGGTTATTAATTTTAGGAACTAAGGTAACAATTGAATAGTTAATGTGTTGATCAAGGTGCCTAAAAACAAAAAAAAAATTATCTATAAACTGCATAAGATCATTATCGATCATATTCCATTGCTTTTTAAAAAATAAAAGATTGTAGCTGTTAGGTTTGGGAGCCTTGCTACCATCATAGTTGTTGATAGCAATTCATACTTCTTCCTTCGAGAACGAAATTTCTAATTGGTTGGCAGATTGCTCCTTAAGAGATTTAAGTTGACAATTCCACTTGTTGAGTTTGTCAACATTGTTCTCACTATACAACTTTTCATAAATTTTAAACACTTTGTTTTTTTTATTTCGTTTAGGCTATCAATCAATTTGTTTTGAACCGTTAGACAACTAATGAAATATGCTCTTCTACAACCCAAAGCAACAGCATGAAAGTATTTCATATTTTTATCCCCTTCAAAGAACTACTTAACTTGAGATTTTTGCTACAAGGATCTTTCTTCAGCCCTGTAGAGATCCCCTAATGTAAATCCTAAATTGAATAATTCCTACCTTAAATCACCCACAACCCTACCTTCTTGAATAAGACTAGTTTTTTCTTTAATCAGTTTCTCAATATTCTCAATCTCAGTCTTAGAGGAGCCATAGTGCAATATGTGCCAATCTTTAAGGGAAGTTTTAACATCACGCAATCTATGCCAAATCTTATCCCCTGCTAAATTCACTTATCTACTAGTCTCCTAAGCCTCTTTAAAGGTCTTCTGAAGTTCCCTGTTATCGAGCTAGTGATTGAATAGCCTAAAGGCTTTAGCCATCAATTCATAACTTCACCAAAAAAACAAATAAGGTTGTGATTCGATAAAAACCTAGGGAGACACTTTTTGATAAATATATTCAACCACAACAAGAAGTCAAAGGCAACTAAAAATCTATCAATTTTACTGAAGGAAGCTTGTTGTCTATTGTTTCCCCAAGTGAACCTACCATTGACCATAAAAAAATCAACAAAATGGTTAAAATTAATGAAATCAACAAATAGTTTAGTACTCTTGCTGCCAATAATTCCATTGCCATGTTCCTCCTTATAAGTAACAAAATTAAAGTCGCCACCCAAACACCGTGGCATATCCAGATCAGTGAGAAGTTCATCATCATTGTTAGAGCGTAGATGTTGCCAAAACTATACCTCCTATTACTATATTTAAGTTTACCCACTAAAAGAATGAAATTCTTTTTAATAATGATTGAGTCTAATTCAAAAACGGAATCTTTCCATAAACAAATAAGCCCACCAAAAGCTCCATCAATAAGAAAATGTTCCCTTTTAAAACCAAAATCACCAACCAAAAGTTGAAAGCATTTCTTGTCAAACTTGCTCAACTTCGTCTCCTAAATAAAAATAACATCAGCATCAGATTTGTTAATAAGTCTTTTGATGGCATGCCTCTTTTCTCCTTTGCCTAGACCTCTAATGTTCCATGAGATGAAAATCATAAAGAAAAAGGACTAAAAAAGAATAAAAAAAATAGAACCATTAAACATCACCGGTAGCCTCAAAATCAACAAATTCGCCAACCATATCAACTTCTCATTTCTCAAAGACCAAACCCAAATGAGATGAAACCTCTCACAGCTGATTGGCTTCAAAAATGAGTCTTTTGTTGATTCATGCGATATCAAAATCAAAGAGTGAACTATTAGACTTGTGGCCGCTCAAAACGTCTTTGATGTTCTTTTTAACCCTTCTCTTTTTTTTTTAACCACAAAACTAGTTTGCTTACCCCGAATGCCTTGAGATCCACAAACATTAGCATTAACCAAAGGCTACAGGAAACCACTTCATTCACCAAGTTTTCCTCATTAACCAAAGAATTAACAACTGGTCTATCTAGATCCTTTTTATTCTATAAATTAACAAGCTCATGATTAAGAAATTAATTTGGAATTGGAGCATGAAAGGAATCATACAAGTTTTAAAGCAATCAATTTCTTTTAAATTATCAAGATAAGAGAACATTTGAGCAACAAGACATACCTCGTATTCCTTTGCCTCTAAGAAATGGAGTAAATCCCTAAAACCAGATGAAAGATGGTCAAATCCATCATACCTATCAGAAGCAACAACTGAATTCCCATGTCGAGAAGACAACATGGATTGCTTCCTTCGACTTCTAATTCCTTGTCTAAGATTAACATCTCTCTTGGCTAATTTGTTTGATTGATTTGCTTATTTCCTTTTAGGTTTCTGACAAGTTTTCCTTTTTTTGCCTTTCCTATTGATCGAATTGGTAATCAAAGAAACAAAAGCTTCACACTCAAACACATCAATTCTAGACTGATGAAAATGAGTTAAAATTCGATCCACAAGAGCATAAATTAGAAAATCATCAAAACCCATAAATTGATATGCTTCATTTTCAAGATGGCCTAAACCAATAAAATAATTTCCAAATTTAACCAAGCCTAAAGAGAAAATATCCTTAATCTGATAACCAAAGCCTAAAGGATGATGGAGCCCATAAGTGAGAGAACTATTTTCACCAATATATTGTTCACCTAGATTCTAAAAAACATGACTCGAACCAGTATGATTCATAGCAAAAAAAAAGTCTACTAATTAAAGGCTTTTTGCCCTTATCATGTGTTGGAACCTTTTGGAAGTTGCTAACATCATCAAATTCCTTGAGCTACTGTGAAGGAACCATGCAGCGACCAAGTTGTTTTTTCCCCATAACTAATTTCTTAACATGCACACAAAGAGGAATAGATTTTAAGGCAACCTTATTACGATTGACATTAGACCAACCTACTGGACTCAGATTAAAGATATTTAAGTTCAGTTATGTTGGCACGAAAAAAGTTTCAGCCTAATTTAGCTGATATCTAAGATGTTTAAGTCCAGTTATGTTGGCACAAAAAGAGTTTAAATCTAATTTAACTAACATCCAAGATGTTTAAGTCTAGTTATGTTGGCATGAAAAAGTTTAAGCCCAATTTAGTTGGCATCCAAGATGTTTAAGTCTAGTTATTTTGGCACGAAATTGTTTTAAGTCCAATATAACCTGCACCAAGATGCGTAAACCTAGTTGAGTTGGCACGATACGATTTAAGTCTAATATAGTTGGCACCAAGATGTTTTAAGCCTAGTTAAGTTGGCATGAGAAGATTGAAGTTACATAACCTTGTTCAGAGATGACGAGCTTTTTCCAACTATTTTAGACAATAAGTATCCTCGTTCAGGGATAAGGAGTTTTTCCAATTTTTTCAAAGATAAGGAGCTCTTTCAATCTAGTCGAAGCAAAGTGACTATGTCTTTGCTCAATTTTCGATTCTCAAGAATATGGAAAGAGGGGCAGCTGTAAATACCATTTTCTGTTTGGACATTTTATTTGCATGTTATCTTTATATTATTTTTATTTCTTCATTAGGCTATTATTAGGTCTAATTTTCTTTTGGTTTTCCATTAGGTTAAAGCCCAAGAAAGCCTAAACTACTTTTAAATGGACCTTTGAGTCCATCAAGCACAAAGACTCCCAATTCCATTCAAAGATCCAAAAAAATCAAACAAAAAATAAATAAATAAACAACAAATATATAATAAAATAATTAAAAAAAAAGAAAAAAGATAAACTTTAACCTTATTGCCATGCTTGGTGTCATGAGCCAACCTTGTATCAAACTATAATAGGTTAGAGTTGTCTAAAAGATTGAGTCTTTTGTACTTGTAAGGGAAATGTCCCTCTTTCAAACATTGTAATGGCTCGTGGTGACAACTCTAAAAATCTTTGTTAAGTCTTTAGGGGGAAAGACCTTTTAAAAAACAAATGTCCTTATTTCAAGCGTTATAATGGCTATTGGTAGAATACTTGTAAAATGTTGTAAACTCTTTATAGGGGATGACTAGTCGGCGGATTGTTTGGCTACCTCACTAGTAAAAGTATGTTTATAGCGAATCATCTAAGACTACCCCTATGGCTTGACGATGGCATGTCTTGGTCCCTTTGTAATTATTTTCATATTAATAAAACTTTTTTTCTTTTTATGAGTTAGTGTTTGCATGTATGGCATTCGGTATGCCCTATGATTTTTGATTCGTATTCTCTTAATCTAATTTGTTGCTATTATTGATGTTTTATCAGATATAACTGAGTATCGGCTGACTTGCATGGAAGCGTCCATTCAAGTGCTGCACGGAATATCGCATACTTAGGCGAAAGAGCGTAGTTCGTGACAATTGGTATCAGAACCAGGTTGAGACATGTTGATCTAAAAGAGTATAAATGGTGATCTTGTGGAGTACATTAGAGAACCATCAGAGGATTGATGAGCTAAAAGTTGTGGTGGCATTAGTAAAAGCTCATATGGTTTCGTGCGAACGAATATATGAAATTGAGATAGTCCAACGGGAATTATGGGAGATGATTAATACCCTAAGTGATGAGACCAGTGATGCACTAAGCACTCTCTAAGGCGAGATTAGAGAATTGAAAGTTCAGGTAAATCTTTTGGTTATTGCTGTAGGTAATGCTAGTGAAAGTTTAAGAGATTAAGGTAAAGGGCCAAACTGCCGAAACCCAAGCTATATGAAAAGGTCAGAGATGCTAAGGAGTTGGATAACTTTCTTTTTGATATGGAGCAATATTTTTAAGTTGTGTACATAGAGTAGGAGGAGGACAAAGTGACGATGGCTTCAATGTATCTTGCTAGGGATTCGAAGTTATGTTGGTGTTCCAAATTCATCGATGATAAGTGTAGCGTCAACACTTAGCAGAATTAAAGCAGGAATTGAAGAACCAATTTTTCCTCGAAAATGTTGAGTATATGGCGCGACGTAAGTTACGAGAGTTGTCACAAACGGGATCGATGTGGAAGTTCGTGAGGAACTTCTTTACTTTAATATTAGATATTAGGGATATGACTAAAAAAATGGACTATTCTATTTCCTTGAGGGTTTGAAACCATAGGTGAGAAAGGAGTTACAGTAACAAAAAGTAGAAGATGTGACTTCGGTGATGATGACTACCGAGCGCCTTATTGGTATAGTGAAAACTCCAACAAAAGGAAAGACCTTCCATCCAAGACCAATAGTTCTATCTCAAATAGTGGGGCAAAATTTCTGAGAGTAAGCAGACTGTCGAGTGGGCGAGGTGATAGGAGACCACCTGTTAAGGACACACCCAAATCGAGAACAAACAAGCCATGAAACCTCAAGCCACGACCTCCAATATCTTGTTTTCTATGCAAGGAACCTTATTGAGTAGTTAACTGTCCTCACCAAGCAACTCTTAATGTGATATGCATTACCAGTGTTGAGACACCCCTACCCTACACCACAGTCAAAGAAATCAAGGAAGAGGCAACATGAATGGGTTGTAGTCATTCCCTCAACACCTTACAAGCACAAGTAAAAAAGATAGAGAAGAAGCCCAATGAGGTCTAATGTATGTAGAGGTGCTATTGAATGAGAAAAGTACCAAAGCCATGCTCGACACGAGGGCTTCGACACCTTCATCACCCTAGGAGAGGCAAAGAGATACGGTCTTAAAGTTAAGAAAGACTTTGGACAAATGAAAGCAGTTAACTCACCAGCTTCAACTATAATAGGAAATGCCAAATACGTAAAAGTTAAGATTAGCCTTTGGGAAGGAAGATAAACCTGATTGTAGCCACTATAGATAACTTTGATTTTGTCTTGGGCTTAGATTTTATGACGAAAGCACAAGTCATCTTTTTCCCTGCTATGAGTTGTTTAATGATTTTTGGAGAACAACCATGTGTGGTACTGGCTATAATTTTACCTAAAAATGGTAAGAAGATTATATCAGTTATACAATTGAAGAAGGGGATCAAGAAAGATGAGCCCTCCTACGTGGCCTTGCCCATCTCTAAAGGCGAAGATAACACAAATCTAATACCTGAAAAAGTGAAACTGGTTTTGGACGAATTTCAAGATATGATGCCAGAATAACTACCAAGGGTCTTACTGTCTCGACAAGCTATTTATCACAAGATAGAATTACTTCTAGGAGTTAAGTCACTTACAGAAAGGCCATACAAAATGGCTCCCCCAAAGTTAGCAAAACTAAGGAAACAATTAGACGAGGTTATTCAAGCCAAATTTATCTAACCATCAAAAGCACCTGTTGGAGCCCTAGTACTTTTTCGAAAGAAGCAGATGGGAATTTACGATTGTGCATAGATTAACAAGCTTTGAATAGAGTCACAGTTAAGAAAAAATATCCTATCCCTCTTATAGCAGATCTTTTTGATCAGCTAAGTGGTGTAAAGTACTTTTTTAAATTAGATTTGAGATTGGGATACCATCAAGTCAGAGTGGCTGAAGGAGATGAGCGAAAAGCCATTTGTGTAACATGGTATGGCACATTTGAAATTCTTGTTATTCCTTTTGGACTAACCAATGCTCCTACTACTTTTTGCACACTGATGAATTAGGTGTTCCATGATTATCAAGACAAGTTTGTGGTAATCTACTTAGACGATATTGTGGTGTACAGTTTGACCTTAGAAGAGCATCAACGACACTTGTGGTAAGTCTTCTAAAGTCTAAAAAGGGAGAAATGTGCATTCGTGTAAACCCTGAATCTAATTCCTTGGCCACATAATTGAACAAGGGCACATCCAGATGGACATGCATAAGGTAAAAGATATTAAAGAATGGGCCACCTCTAAGAATACAATTGAGCTTCGTTCTTTCTTAGAGCTAGCCAATTATTATAGGAGATTTGAGGAAGGATATTCAAGAAAGACAGTAGCACTAATAGAATTGCTAAAAGAGGGACAGAAGTGGAGCTGGATGTCGTAGTGCCAAGAAGCCTTCGAAGGTTTGAAGGACACAACGATGACAAATCCTGTTTTATCACTCCTTGATATTACGAAACCCTTTGAAGTACAAACGGATGCAGCAAAATTTGCTTTTGGATGAGTATTGCTACAAGAAAGACACTCGGTTGTGTTTGAAAGTTAGAAGTTAAATGAAGCTAAGAGGAGATACACAACATAGGAGAAAGAACTACTTGTAGTGATTCACTATTTACGAGCCTGGCTACACTACTTGCTAGGATAACAATTCGTGGATCAAACCAACAATACAACCGTAAGTCATTTCTTTACATAGCCAAAACTAACAGTTAAACAGGCGAGATGGCAAGAGTTCCTAGCCGAGTTTGATTTCTACTTTAAGCATAAAGTTGGAAAAGCAAACCGTGTGGCAAACGCCCTCAATAAGAAGGTCAAATTCACAACTACAAGGGTAATCGCACCAATGACAGGCAACAGAGTGACCACAAATATCTGTAATATAATTGAAGAAAATTTACATCAAAACCCCTAAGCAATGGCTATCAAGAAGTTGGTGGATAGTGGAAAGTCGAAGTACTTTTGGGTGGTAAATGGACTCCTATTAACGAAGGGACCATGCATATTTTGTTCTTAGAACGAGAGAGCTTAGGGAAAAATTAATGTAGAAATGTCACAACACTCCTTGGGCAGGATATCCAAGTTGGTAGCGGACTATTACATTACTAAAACAGGGTTACTATTGACCTCATATGGAATAGGATGGATTATATAAAGACGTGCCTTATTTGCCAGCAGGACAAAGTAGATAGACAGAGACCAATGTGAATGCTCGAACCACTACAAATGTCAACCAAACCATGGGAAAGTATTTCTTTAGACTTGATTGTAGGTTTTCCGAAAGTGGGAGATATGACAATGATCTTGGTAATGGTGGACCGGTTTTCCAAGTACGTGGCATTCATTACAATGCAGAAGTTTGGCTCCGCAGGAGAAATGGCTCGCACGGTTTTTAGACATGTGGCAAAATATTGGGGTGTTCCTAAGAGCATTATCAGTGACAGAGATCCAAAGTTTACAAGTTTTTTCTAAAAAAAGCTATTCAGGTTATTGGGGTTAAAACTCAACATATCTTTCAGTTATCACCCACAAACAGATGGTCAAATAGAACGTTTCGAGGTTATCACTAGACAATAACCTAAACTTCCTCATACCTCAGTGGAATCGTATAGCAGGAAGAGTCCACGAGCATTCAACTTTGTAAAAAAGTGGAGACAAAACACTGAAATTATTAGAGCTTATTTAGAGAAAGCCTCCAACTGCATGAAAAAGTCGATAGATAAAGGTCGAAAGGAACAACACTTTAAGGTGGGAGACTCGGTGCTGGTGAAGTTAGTACTCGAACAACTTCAATTCCTAAGGAAGAAAGATCGAATACTAGTACGAAAGTATGAAGGTCCAGTACTAATTGTAGTCAAAGTGAGGAGGACTCCCTACAAGATTGATCCACCTAAGCAAATAAAGGTACACCCAATGTTTCACGTCAACAATTTGAAGCCGTTCCATGCAAATCTAGCAGATGCAAGCAAAAGTCGAGGCACAAGAGCCGCCATCAACATCAAGCCACCATCACAGCATCAAGGAGGATGACGACAATCAACCGATGACCAACATAGGAGTACCTGGTGAAATCGGAAGGTTTGGCGCCAAATGAGATCACTTAGGAGAAGGAAGCCTATCTCTACACCTTCCAATGAAAGATTGAAGAATTCCAAGCTAACCAGTCAACGAGCAAGTCGATAGATTGAGTGGGGGAGGATGTCATGAGCTAATCTTGTATCAGACTATGATAGGATAAAGTTCTCTAAGAGATTGAGTCTTTTGTATTGGTCAGGGAAATATCCATCTTTCAAACATTGTAATGGCTCATGGTGACATCTCGAAAAATCTTTGTTAAATCTTTAGGGGGAAAGACCCTTGAAGAAAGGAATGTCCTCATTTCAAGCGTTATAATGGCTATTGGTAGAATACTTGTAATATCTCGTAAACTCTTTATAGGGGGTGAGCAGTCGTCGGATTGTTAAGCTACCTCACTGGTAAAGGTAAGTTTGTAGTGAATCCTCTAGAACTGCCTTTATGACCCGATGATGGCGTGTCTTGGTCCTTTTTAATTATTTTCATATTAATAAAACCTTTTTCCTTTTTATGACCTAATGGTTGCATATATGGCATTCGGTATGCCTTATGACTTTTGATACCCATTCTCTTAATCTAATTTATTACTATTATTAATGTTCGATCAAATATAATCAAGTATCAATTGACTTACGTGGAAGTGTCCACTCAAGTGCAACACAAACTATCGCATACTTAGTCGAAAGAGTGCAGTTCGTGACACTTGGCGTGGTAGCTAAGGTGGTTGCCATGGCGATTGAGGCAACTACCATGGCAACCAGCTAAGGCTGAATTGCCTTGACAGTCAGCCTTTTGTCCCCCCCAAAACCAAGTAACCCCATTTTCAAGAAATAGTTTTTCACCTTTACAGTTCACCTTTTCCTTTCTCCCTAATTGGTGAAAAGGACTAAAAATTTTTGAAAATAGTCAAAGGTTTGGCAACTTGCCCAACCTAAGAGCATTGCCATTGGCAGTGTACAACCACCAAGGCACTGCCAATGTTAGCGAGCACGGGATAGGGATTTACAAAATTTTCTTCCTCGTTTATAAAAGAAAAATGATCATAACAAAAAAGTGGAAGGAATGGAGATCCTTTAGAAAAAAAAAAGAAGAAAAAAAATGAAAGAATGGAGGAACCCTTATTTAGGAGAACCTGCAACACAAGAAAAAGAACCCTAATATCCTCTAACAGCTTGCACTATACCATAAAAAGAACCATAAACAAAACCATTCCAAAAAAATCCAAAATAACATTCAAAAATGAGGAAGAGAGATTTAGGTTTTTAATTTCTTTAGAGGGAGTGAGTAGGCGACTCAGTAGAGGAGGAGCTTTGGGGTTGCAACTAGGTCTTCAGGTGAGAAATGAAGGTGATGATTTTGGGGTCTTAAGCACCATTGACGGCTTGTGGTAGAAAAAAAAAAGGATGGTAGGCCAAATTGCTGGAGTAGATTCCAATGGCAAGTGGAGGTTAGTGAGGCAGCCAATTGTTGTTAAAGAGAGCTAAAAAAAAGTAACCATGAGTGTTAGAGAGAGAAAACAAGGAGAGAAAGAGCAAAAAAAAGCTTTTATAGCTAGAGTTTGAGAAAGAAGAAAGAGAGAAGGGAAAATAAGAAAAAGAAAAAGATGAACAGGAAAGAAAAAGAAAACAAAAAAAAAGCATCAAGAAAAAAGGGAAAGTGCAATTGGCTTGTTAAGAAGTCCCAAGTTTGAACCCCAACAAGCACACTTTTTTTTTTTTGGAGAAAAGAAAAGAAAATAAAAGGAAAAAGCTAGCCAACAGCAAAAAGATAAGCTCAACGTGCAACCCAAAAGGAGAAGCTCAGCTAACTAGCAACCTAAAAAAGGAAGAAACCCAACAAAAAAGGAAGGAAAAGGAAATAGAGCCCAAACAAAAAAAGAAGAAAGAAGAACAAGCTCGGAGAACTCGACCCATGGTAACCCATTACCTAAAGTCTAAAGGTGAATTGGGCTTCTACCCTGCACAATGAAGGTAAGTTCCCTTGGGTCCATAACTTGGGCTTTCTTTTTATATATGCAAATTGCTTAGAAAATTTTAGTATAGTTAGTCTAGGATTAAATTCACTAATTTATATATAAATGTTGTTTAGCCAAGCTTAGAAAAGTATAGAAATTCATAAATTGGGTTATTACATAATGAAATATGATGATTATTTGAATTAAGCCACTGATGGAATCTTTCCTTGGAATATGAAAAGTCACAAATTCGAGTTAGTTTTCCTAGATGAGGAAATTGATCCTGACCCCACCAAAATGATAGGAGAGTCTTAATTTTATATTTCAATATTTCTTAATTCAAGTAATTGTATTTTAAGTGAATAAAAATTTTTAAAATAAAAAAATATGACTTTTTAAAAGAGGTTAAAAATTGTGTAATTATTGAAAGTAAATAAAATAATAAAATTTGAAAATAAAATGAATACATAAAATAAAAATTAATAAATATTTTACTCATTATGCATCATTAACATTCATTCATGAATTGCATTCATTTTGGATGTAATTTTTGTGAACGAGTGATAACCCCAACGATGGGATATTCTCGAGGAGCTTGTAAGGATAAGTTTCATCAGGGAATTCTTTAGGTGAGATAACATCCTCGGATTTTACCAAAACGATGGAGGGATCTGAGTAGTGTTTCCAATAAAATGTTGTCAATTGTAACAAATAATTGGAAACTTGCATGTTATTGACACGTACATCTAACGTACAAACAATGATCCCGATGACTAGACTTCATCAATAAACTTGTTAAGATAAGATTCTCGAGAAACTCTCAAGGTGAAAGAATGTTCTTGAATTTTACCAAAAAGATGAAAAGATCTAGAAAATGCTCTTAATAAAGATCTTTATTCGTATTTAATAAATTGGAATTCATACCATTTACTATACGTTCATTACATATTCATATCATGCACATTTGAACTATTGAAATAAGACTTGGATGATAATCCCTATGACGAGATTTTTCTCGAAAAACTTGTAAAGATAAGTTTTTCGATAAATTCTCTTGGTGAGAGAGCATTCTCGAATTTTACCAGAACGATGGGAGAATTCAGGAAATGTCTTCAATTAAAAGATTATCATTTGCAATCAAATAAAGTTAAAAAATGAAAATAAATAAGAAAAATAATAATGATTAAGAAAATATATATTAATAAAATTAAAGAGTAAGGTTAAAATAAGATAACAAGTGATTAATTGGTACCATTTTTTGAACGGGCATTGCGGGTGCTAACACATTCTCCACGTGGAATTGTACTTCTAAAACCCAAAAATGTTCCATACACCAGAGTTTATTTTTTTAAAATGAACTTAGGTTAAGCTTAAGCTAACATTTTAAAGAAATAGACACAAATAAGTAACCAATCACACTTAGACAAAAATGATTGATGATAAATCCATTTTATGTCGAGCGGTCGAGTTTCCAGACCTGTATGTTATGACACTTATCAACTAACTTTTCAAAATCTATTCTTCAGTTGATAAATTCCTTCCTTTTAATGTTATTTTTCTATTTTTTATGTCTCAAGATTATTTTCTTAACATCCAACATTTTTTTTATATTTCTAAATTAGTTTTCATGATTTGTTTTTTCTTTTTGATGTTAACACTATGTTCTATAGGAAGAAAATAAAGAGAAGGAGAAAATGTGAAAAAAAGAAAAAACTGAAAAAAATAAAAAAAAAAGTTATTTTTTCTTCTTTATATTTGACATGAAAATTGAAAAATAAGGGAAAAAAAAAGAGATAAAGAGTTTAATTGTAAATAAAATTCAACTTAAATAGAAAGAATGTTTGCCTCTTAATTTGGGAAGAAAAAAATGTGGAAATCCATCCATTTTCCTTTCTATGTTGTATTTCCTTCCTACCAAATGAATTTTGCTTAATTAACGGTAATTAAAATCACTCTTCAGCTGTTTAATGCATCATCATGAATGGGAATTAAAACTCTTATTATGGACTCAGATTTGAAAGTGATAATTTCTTGTGTATGCCATAAACATAAAAGATCTCAGGATAAATGAAGTGTCTTCAATGAAATTGACAGACTATTGAACATTGATGGGGGACATGGTACTAACGTAAACCCTAAGAAAGGCTAATCCATTTGTAGTTTTCATAATCAAATAGGAAGTGGATAGATTAGAAATGTTTTATATTTAGAGGTAATCGTTAACTTGTTAGGTGTGTTATTTAGATTTTAAATATGGGAAATTTTTATTGAATTTAATTGTCATTTGAGGATTAGATGTATTCTCAAAACACTTCGTTCATAAAATCTTAATATAATTATATCAAAATCAATTTTTTTAAAAAAAATTAAATAAAGATAATTAATTTATAAGTTTGAGAGAAGAAAAGTAATACATATTTAATTTTGGTTCGTCTCAAATCCTAACATTGTCCTTTTCACTTTGAAAAGATTTATAGTGATAGGAAAACTTGAAGATTTTTTTCTTTCTTTTTGTTTTCTTCCAACACCTATCTACCTCACCCGACAAATTGCTGTGTGAGTTGGTTGGATTCGATGGGTTGCAGATCTCTTCCTGCCCTTTGTCTTTTGTCTTTCTTGACGTTTCTGCTTATGGTTTTTTCTGCTTATAAGTAAGACAATTCCGTCTCAATAAAATCGTTAGTTCATCTCCCTTGATTTTATTGTACCCAACAAGACATCTAAATGTTAAAAATACAAGATTTTAATTGAAAAATCTCGAGTTCAAATGGAACTATAAATGCAAAAGCAAATATAAATAAAGCACTTCCTTACTTTGTTTATAGAAAATACAGAGTAGAGATTTTAGGAAAAAAATAAAATAAATGAAACACTGCACTTTTGGTCTTATTCGCAAGTCAAAAGTAATTTAGTGATTAATAATAAACTTTATATTTGTAGAGTATAAACACTTTAAATACACAATATGAAATATTCTTTCTTAAATCAAAATGAAATCATAAATTCCAACGTTAGATGTCACATTAATAATAAAATATATACTACCTATGAAAAATATATATATATATATTTTTTGTCGTTTACACTTTATCAAGAATTTTTCGCATATGTACCAAACACTAAAAAATCTTTTCACTATTTCAGCAAAAAATTGAATTAATTTTCCGACAACATTGCCCCACTCTGAGCGAAATTATTTATCACCTGCTCGACTAGTTTCTGTCGATAATGTTTGAAATTATGACTGATGTGAAATCTATTTTCATTTTATTGGTAAACTTCTTCCATCTTTCAAGAAGAAAAGAAAAAAACGTTATCTTTCTACTTTAAATTAATTATCGCTGGTTCTTAGACTGACAAATGCATGCAGCTTAAATGGAATCTACTTAGCTGTCATTGTACATGGTGAGAAAGATATGGATTAGAAGGCTATTTAGCAAGAACTTTGACTTGAGCTTCCAATAATGGCAAATCGTACAAAAATAATTCAACGAAAAGTTAGGCCAAGATTGATATTACAATATAATATTTTACCCACAAGTAGTAATCATTATATATGTGAATTAATTGTGGCCTGTAAAATAGAACAATGTGAATTTCGAAATAAAACACTCAGCAAAGCTTTTTGAATATTGTCTACAAAGGGACACTCTTATAATTAGATAAAATTAAAAAATCTCCTCAATTCATTTTAAAAAGAAACTTTAATATTTTTTTATTTTAAAATGATATTTTTTATCTTTTGATTAAGAGATAATGTTCAAATAAACTTTTACACTAAGCAAACAAATTCTTCAAATTATATAAGAAAATTTAAATAAGTATTTTTCCTTTTGTTATGTTTAATCAAATTCTTATATTTTTATTTTGAATAAAATACAAGCCTTTATAACTAATGATTAACTAATTGTCATTAATTAAATTATCACTTGTCATTTTATATCTATATGACATTGACATAGGTTGATGTAAAGTGTAAAAAATGACACATGGTCATGTTATATTATCATTAATTATGATATATCAACATGTCACATTATTATTAATTATAATACGTTAACATGACATGTCAATGCCACGCGGTATAAAATGACAAATGGTATTTTGACTAAATTAATCATTAGTTTTAATAGCTTATTTAATCCATCAAACTTATTTAATAGTTTTAATAGTTTTAATAGCTTATTTAATAGCAGATGACGTGGCATCAAAAATTGTTGAATAAGAATTGGGTTTTTCCTTTTAATCCATCCAAATGTCCAAATATTATTGATTAGGGATTTGAAACAAATAGAAATTAAAAAAAAAACCTAATTGCTTCAAACTAATTGCCATTGTTTCTTAGTTGAGGCCAGTTTTCCTAACAAACAAATCTAATCAAACTTTTCTAGTTTGATTAAAGCCATTGTTACTCGACTGAAAGTTAGTGTATAGAAATCCAAAAATATCCAGAAACGATTTTGAGAAGAGGAAGAGTCAACATAGGACAAACAAGGTTTGTAATACTGAAACTAGTAAAGACACTCAATATTGTTCCATAATAAAAAACGTCAAATCCTTCTCTTTTTTCCTTAGAATCTATAAGGGAAATATGATGGTATTGAATTTTATTTACTAACAATAATATATTCTCTTTCCACATCTTTCACAGTTTTTGAAAATTCAAGACTATCCCAAGAACGATTTTTAGCAAGAAGAATAAGGATTGCAAATAGGGAGAGGATATTCTAACTATAAGGTAAGTTGAGTTTAAGGAATGTTGAAGAAAGTTAATATTTGTTTGTGATTATTGATTTGGTTAGGCTATCTGATTCCTATTGTTTCAATTGAGCAACAATGGCTTCAATCGAATTGGAAAAGTTCAATTAATTTTTTTTTGGTTAAGAAAAATTGACTTCAATTAAGAAACGATGGTAATCAATATGAAGTAATTAGTTTTTTTTTATTTTTTTTGTTTCAAATCTCTTATTAATAATTTTTGGACATTTGGATGGGTTAGAAGGAAAAACCCAATTCTTAGTCAACAATGTTTTATGCGATATCATCTACCTTATGGCATTCACGTCATCAAGATGACACGTTACTATGCCATGTGACAAATGACATGGCATCAAAATTATTGACTATACCATTGACTAAAAGAAGTCAATAGTTAGAAAGAAAAGCTTATTTGACCCGAAATAAGAGTTCAGATATTTATTTGAATGCCGTAAAAGGATAAGGCTTTAATTGGCTTTCTTGGTATAGTTTAGAGGCTTATTTGAGTATTTAACTTTTGAATTTTTTTTAAATAGTTTAGGAGTTTTTTATATAATATGCTTTTGATTTTTTTTCTTGATAAGCGAATTTATTAACGTCGTAACCGCGATGCCATTTCAAGTCTCTTACTTGAACACAAAAGACTCCCATGGCATAAGCAATTCGGTTAGAGCAGGAAAGAACTATACATTTATCTAAATAACTAGTCATTATAAAGGATATTGGCCTAATCAAAAAAGAAAAAACCAACAGACAAACTTAATGAAGGGAAAAATGCCCATGAACAAAAAGAAACAATTAAATCATCAATATCACTCCTACTGCTTTAGTCACAACAAGACACAACAAGCTCAAAATTTTGTTGAACGCTGGACAAAGTGCTCTTTAAAATTGATCAAGAGAACCAACCCATCTTCACTTGAATGAACAAAACACTCTGGTTCGTGGAAGAGCTCTTTTGACCCCACAATAATATGAGAAACACTAGAAAGAAACCACCCAACATAGATCTCCTGAAAAGGCCACCTTATCTCTAAGATCAAGTAGAGAAGCCTTCGGACCTTCTAAGGCCAATGAAGCTTCTCTAGCAATCAAACCCAGGATAAAAAGACGACAGCAAAGCTTACCTCTTGTAAGCAAGAGCCACATGGCCACAACAACGTAATCACAAGCACACCAATCACACCTTAAACCATTAAAAATTTTTCATAGATCCTTAAGGTACAAAACAAGGCCTCTTTCCTTTCCTATTACTCAACACACTCATTTTCAAACCATGCCCTCACTGAACAACAACGCCACTCCCCTTTCAATCTCCAACGGCTTTCTTCCTCCCTTTTCACTTCCCCTCATAAGCCTATCACCCTAACCGTTAAAGAACCTTAAAAGGAAAAAGGAAAAAATCTATTCCATCCCTCCCCAAAAATCACATGCAAATTACCCTTCCTCTCAATCTCACATAACAACTCTCACCTTTTCTAAAGTGACATCCTAAACTCGTCTTTTACAAAATGAGCAAGATTCCATCTTGTTTCCCATGATAAGCATGCAAATATTCTTCTTTTTTTTTTTACTTTTTTCTTTTTTGCTTTCTTCTTTTCCTTTTTTTATTACTTTTTTTCTTTTCTTTCTTTCTTTTTTTTATTATCTTCTTTTAATCTATTCGAAACAAAGAAAAAATAAAAATGAAATGAAGACAATAAACCTTTGAAACAGGTTTTAACTGAAGGAATAAGATTCCTACCATAATAATCCAAAAGATAATGCTAGCCTTCATGGAACTTTACGGAGAATGATCCTTGTCATCCACGATCAAACTGTAGTAAATTTCGAAATACCACTCAGTGGCCATATAACTAGCAAAAATCAACCCTCATACTTCCCAAACCACTCATCACTCAGCAAAACGCAGCATACAAGCCAAAACCAAACCAGTCACTCCCCTCCACCTAAAACATCGCCAATCCTTTCGAAGACAAATAAGCCAGAATCACCCAACTTACTTGCACCTAACGAGTTCAGGTCGTAACTCCTACCTCAGCATTTCCCTTCCCTCAACTTTTACAGTTCCCTCTCTTTCTTTTCATCCCACAAAACAACCTTCACTAACCTCCGTCCCTAAAGAAACCTCCAAGCCCACTCGCCTCTAAACTTCTTCAAAGCAAACAACCTTCCCTTAAGATTCCCCATGATAAAGATTTCATTTAAATTTTCTTTTTTTTCTTTACCTCTCTATTTTTTTATCATCTTTTTTCTCTTTTTCTTTTATTTTCTTTCATTCTTTTATTTTCTTTTTTCTCTTTTTTTTTATAATTGCCTCAACTGCAACATAAGAACCAGAAAGCAACCAAGAGATGGACTTCCACAGGGCGAAATCGTAAGTGAATGGTACAAGGAAATAAGAACCCAACACCACCCTTTTCCCACTCAAATAATGAAACTGGGACTCAAAACTAGAAAACAAAGCCCACCCAACCTAGTCCATTTCTTTAGCAAAATGAAGTCTTTGACACTGGTGAGCTTGAGAATCTCTTGACCAAACCCATAAGACTCTTTCCTAAAAATACTAAAAACCTCTCAAAACACTTGAGAAAAAGGCATGAAGGAAAGCCAACAATAGAACATCAACTCTTATAAAAAAACCAACCCCTCTACAATCAAAAGAAAAAAAAACACACGCACACACTAGACACATCACTATCACCAGTTTCCCCATAAAACAACCCAAGGATCCACATCCAACATCACCTCATTCTTTTTCTTTCTTTTTATTATATAATTTTCCATTCTCTCTTAATTATATTCAACCTTTTTTTTATCTCTTTTCTTTTCTGTTTTTTGTTTTTTATTATTATAAAGGCAAAAGCTCTTACCTCCAAAACCTTTGTTTCACAACCTCTCCCTCCATCTAGATAGTTTTCAACTAGATCAATGCAACGAACAAAGCTTTCTCGTGTAAAAACTGCATCCTATCGAACCTACATTCACAGCATGAAACAAACGTAGTAGAGACAAAATAGATACAATAACCAAAAACTTGGGACACAAACCAAACAAGACTAAACATTTGCTTTTCTCTCCCAAAACCCCACTTCCTGAGTCAACTCTTTCAGTCCCAAACCACCACTAGCTCTTCCTCCCCATCCACCATTCCTTATGCTTACCTCTCACTTTTGCTACCTTAGGCACACCCCAATGTGGGTTTCTAACAATATCCTCAATAGACTCGGTCTCAGCTGGCCATTTTGCTTTAGCCCACCATGCCACTCGTAATCTAACTATATCCCTACACTGTTTTCCATCCCAAATTTTTTCTTAGAATGCGAGCTCATTCCTCATAAGCCATATTGACTAGATGATAGCAAAGAAAGCTAACCTCCAAATTCTCATATCCCCAATTTTTGACAATTTATTCCATGAGAGAAAAATCAGTATTGCCCTCATTTCATACACCTAACTAATCCCCCATCTATCGCACCACTTTGCCCATAGTTTCCAACTCCCTTTACATTTGAAAAATAAGTGATCAACATTCTCGTTTTTTTCTTCGCACAACAAACACTTACTGAAACTTCCCTTTAAGAGACCCCTCTTTGCTAATTCTTTTTTCACTGCAATCCTCCCTCTTAAAACCCACTAGCAGAAAACCTCAACCTTTAACGGGGCAATCTTAACCCAGACCTTTTTCCAAAAATCCCATACTTTACTTTCATCATTTATTGCCACTATACAATATGAACTCACAAAGAACTCTCCACTAGGTGTCCATTTTCAAATTAACTTATCTCGGATCCCCTCAGCCACCGGATTATCTTAAATTGTGTCACGGAAGGCATCCCACTGATTTCTTTCCCACCCAAAGATGTTTCTTCTTAGTTCAATCTTCTATTCCCATTTATCATTAATCTATTCCTCATATTCCTTTACTGTACCTTCCTTTTTTCTTGATAAAGCATAAATCCTAGGGAACTTTCTTTTCAAAATAATCCTTTCAATCTATTCCTCGCTCTAAAAGCAATACTCTCCCCAAACCCTAGGAAGTACCCTATCCTGTTCTTAACTATTTCATTACCTTTGACCTCTTGGTTTAAAGGTTTTATGATATTCCTTCATAACACGAACTTCTTGCTACTATGACCTGGGTTAGGTACTAAGGCCTTCTATCCACCTATTTTTTTCTCCACTATCACTTTTCTCTATAAACTATCCCTTTCATTCCCAAACTGCCAAATCCACTTACTAAAAAATGCATCATTCCTATCTCAATCCCATTGCAAAAACCCATTTGTACCACCTTACTCATCATGATGCTCAGAGCCTCAACAACACAGTTAAAATGGAATGGTGATAATAAGCATCCCTATCTTAATCCCCTCATCTTCTTAAACTATCTCGTAGGAACTCCATTCACGAGAATAGAGACCTTAGCAGTGGAGATACATGCTGTAATCCACCCCCTCAATCTCCTCCCAAAACCCATATTTCTCATAATCGGATTCAAAAAATCCCAATTTACCATATCATAAGCCTTTTTAAAATCAACTTTAAAATAAAAACTCCCTCTTTCCCCATTCTTTCTCATTAAAACAATGACTTTGTTTGCAATTAAAACACAATCCATTAATTGTCATCCAGGGATAAAAGCAAACTACTGATTTCCTATGATTTCCTCTATCACTTTTTTCAACCATTAACCAACACTTTTGCAATGATCTTGTACATGCTACCTACCAAGCTTGTAGGCTTATAATCTTTAACACTTTCCGGAGAACTACACTTCGGGATTAATGTGATGAATGTGGCATTTACAAAACCCTCAATCTGACTTAACCTAAAGAATTCCTCTATGAACCTCATCACCTCTTCCTTATTGACACACCACTGTTTTTTTTAAAAAGTTGAAATTATACCCATCTAGACCTGGTGCTTTATTTCCATCGTAAGATTCAATTGCCTCCCAAACTTCTTCCTTTGACACCTTTCTCTCTAAATCCACTATACTTTCTCTCTTGAGTTTTTTGAAATTTCCATCCAGATCCTTAAGTTTGGCTTACATCCTGTTTAGCATAAAGCGATTCGAAATATTTAACCCTTTTTTCTAGATGATCCGAGGTTCTTCCACTATCTACCCCCACACCTTTACTTGTAAGATAAAGTTCATCCTCATCTTGTTAAAAGCTATTGTATGCAAAACCTTTCTATTTCTCTCCCCCTCCATGAACCACCTCATTCTCAATTTCTATAAACAGGCTCTTTCTTTATCCTTATGAATCTTCCACAATTCTCTCTTTTCTTGATTTTTGGCTCCTTCTATCCTTAGTCTACCCTACCTTGGATTATTTTTTCTTTTGCATTTTGAATTTCATTCTCCAAGATCTAAATCCTTTCTTTTATATTCCCCTGTGTTTGTTTATTCCATTCCTTGATAACTTGCTTTATAGCTCTCAACTTGCCCTACAGTCCCTTTCATTACCCATTTTCAATTGCTAACCCTTCCCATGCATCTCTAAACATCTCATTGAACCCTTTTGCATCAAGCCAATGATTAAAGAACTTGATTAGTTTAGGGCCCCAATCCATTCCTATCACCTCTAACATCACCTGATTGTAATTTGAAATTGATGCTGATAGGCCATTTTATGTCAAATTAACAAAACTATTCACTATCTCCCTTGCCACCAGGAATCCATCAAGCCGACTAAACGCTTCACATTTCCTGAAATTTTTGAAAATAAAATCAGCCCCCACCATTGATAAGTCTAATAGTCCTAAGTTATTAATGAAGTTTTTGAATTGTTGTATAGCCACATTATTCCCCTACGCCTTAATTTTTTCCCTTCTACACAAAGTGACATTAAAGTCTCCTCATAGACACTAAAATCCCCTGATTTCATCAATCACTCTTTGTAATTCCTCCCACACCCCTTCTCTTTCCCCATTATTATTTAAGGCATACACATTTCCAAACCCAAACGTCAAATTAAATTTTTTAATTTTCCTTACCAATAGCAAGAAACATCTAGATTCAACAATTTTCTCAATATAAAAGAATTCTATATTTCATATACTCAAAATCCCCCTTGACACTCTTATTGAACCAACAAATTTATCCTCACGCTCACTTATTATCTAAATAGCCCTTATCACTTTTCTATCAATCATTTTCATTTTTGTCTCTTGTAAGAATAACACATCTGGTTTCTCTTGTGCCACTAATTGTCTAACTACCTTTTTTTCCCTACTACCTAGCCTTCATATATTCCATGTGATTAGCTTCATTAAAAGATAAGAAACACTAACTTATACCATCACCTCTCACTGTGCTCCGCAGTCTCCAACTCTACCAGTTGATTGATGACAACTTCCCTCTTTTCCTCATATTTGAGCCTCAAATTCCTGCTTAGCTCCCACATGTTTGCTAACTTCAATTCTAATACCAAATATCTCATTTTGAAATCTACGCCAGAGACTGAGCTTCTTTCATTACTCTCATACTCTACTTTATTTCCTACTTGTTATTTCTCTATATGTTCCATGTGTTCTCTCATTTTCTCTTTTCTTTCATCTAAGTTTGTACCCTTTCCAACCACTCTAAAGTCTTCTCCCTCTTTTTCCTTTTTTTAGACGACCCCTACCTCTCCTAGAACTTTTAAAGGTTGACTTAGTCTCGGGTGAGAATTTTTTCTTGATTTTCTAACCTCTTGAACTCCTTCTCGTCTTTACAACTGCCTACTTGTCCTCTTCACCTCCATTTTCTCTTTCCAACTTTTCTTAAAAATCACCAATAAGACTCTCATATTGGAACTCACCGATTTTCTCTTTTCCTTTATTTTCTCGATTTTTCTTTTTTTCACCTTATTTTTCTTATAGTCATCTATTGTCACCATCTCCATTACTACCTTCTTACCTTTAGTTTTTGGCTTTCCACCATCACCATCCCACTTCCCTTTAGTTCTCCCTTTCTAGTATCACTTTCCTTACTGATCAAACTTTGAACTTGTCTGTACCCATTGTTTGCTATATCTTTTCCTTCATTGATGTCATCGCCTGTTTTAGTATTTTTCCTATTTCTTACTTAGCCTCTATCATACCAATGACCCAATTTTCTACTCTTATTTGGGCTTTTACATTATTCTGGCCTATTGTTTTTTACTTTGCTAATTCTTTGGCCCTTTTCCATCAATCCACTACTATTGCCCTCTTTTACCTGGACTTTATGAAAATTCTTTGCTAATATTAACTCTTAAGCCCATGAGTTCACTTGTTGGCTGCTCTCTTGGGCCTTACTTTGCTCCTCCATCAGTTTTAAATCCTCAGCCCACCAATCTTCTATCTTTTGACCTCAATTCTCTTTTTTCTTCTATCAACCTTATCTGGCTTCTTTTCACCATCATCTTTGTCATGTTGCCCCCTCCTTAGGATTTAACTCTAATGAGATTTTGATATTGAACTATCGCATCAACCACTTCTCTACAATCTCCACGACCCTTTTCTTGTCTGGATACTTTCTCATTCTTTTTCTCATTATTTTTGAATTCTTCATATTTTTATATCATTAATGTGGTCACAACTCTTATATTTTCTTTCCCTTTTTCATCGCTTTTTCTCACTATCCCTATTGCTTTACTATAGGTCCTTTTCCCCGTAACGTGTCTCATTGTCCAAGGTTTACTTTAATTCAAATTCTGTTGACGTTCCCTCTTTTGCCATACATTGTTTAATAATGCCACCTTTCACCACACCGTTCTACTTCTTTTTCAAAATCTTTTTTCTCTCTCCGCTATTATATCCACTGTACGTGGTGGAGCTAGATTCTGCTTTTGCCTCCAAGATAAGGTCTTTTTCCTTTGACCACTCAACCAACTCGCAGCTGTCTTCATTACCTATGATACTGGTAATAAATGTATGTCTCTGCCCTAATGCTTCAACACGAACCTTTGGAGGAATTACATTTCTGCTTTTGACTTGCACAAGCATACAAGCTTGGTCTAGCCTTTCCATTTTAAATGTGCTCCTATCCATAGCTATGAAATCCCTCTAACACTTTGCAATTGCTTTTAATGTATTGTATGCCATAGGTGTAGTGGTATCTCTCTAAGGCGAACCCATACTCTTACTACCCTTTCGCTATTTAGTGTGTTGATTGGCATTAGAGATATAAACCATCTCTCGAATTGATTGAAATAATTCTCCAATAAAGTGTCCATCACTTCTCAGTTGCCAAAGGTGACTAATGCATTCTTGATTCCACCAATCTAACACTTGCATAAATCCCTTCTCTAAACAGTTCAAATTGAATGCATTTGCAATCCACCCCACCTCTCAGTCTTCCCATGGCATTACAACCAACCCAAGTCATAGCCTCCTCAAGAATCACCATATTAACAACCATTGTGTGTTCTTTTTGCAAGCCTTGCCATTCTCGTTTGCCTTGGTTGGGGGTACCCTAATGTCATGCTTTACTTTGTCCTCTGTTTGATGAGCCTTACTGTAACCTTGCTTGCTCCCATTTTGCTCCACGATGTTCTTACTGTGGCCCACCCCCTTATCCCTACTAACTTGGTTTTTCCCATCCCTTTCATTGTTCCTACCTTTAAATCTTGCTCCGCCAAACATAACCTCCTCGTACAACCTCTCATCCCTTGTCCTAAAATGTTGTTCTTCGTTGAGTTTTGAGTCCTTTGGAGCTAGGATAAATGTCTCAAGTTCAACCTCTCACTTAATAAGTTCTGCTTTTTGCACTTGTAAAATTCTACCATCCAATCAGTGACAATTTCCCCATCTGATTGTTGCCATTATCTCACTGCTCTCCCTATATCTGATAAAAGCATAATTTGTCACCCTTCCTTTCTTCTAAATGTTCCTAGTTGGGATGAAGAGATCCACAACCCTTCCAAATCCTTCAAAGATCCTTTTCAGCTCGTTCCATGAAATTCTTTTACTTAAATTGTCAATGTACACCGAGAACAACCTGTCAAGCCACCTTCAATAGCTATTCGTCTCCATCGTCTCTATCCGGCTGCCACCCATTAGTTTTTTCTAATAATTAGGGTTTATGTTTTTGATTATTAAAACCAATAATCAACCATTAAGAAAAAATGAGACTTAATATCACATCGCCTAGTATAAATAGACATTTTAAGACACGAATGTACCTTACATCATTTTTTTCAATTAGATCTATTTTTTTGAAAAATAAAATCTATTCTCCCCTCTCTCTCAAAAACTTTGACGAAAAATGAAAAAAAAAAAAAGGGATTGTGGTTCATTCCTTCAGGTAACTTTTTGGTGTCCTGAACACTAGTCAGATTTGATGACCAAATGGCTAATGCATACCATTCTTTATGCCAGGTTATCAGGACCTGTGTAAATGTTATTGGAAAATATTAGTAGTTGGGTACCTATAGCAAGCCCAAAAGCCAGTTTCAAGTCGCAGGCTTGCAGCTTGCAGCCAAAGAATTTAATAACTGGATCCGGAATTAACCAAAGAACCCACAGCTGAAGCAATCCTGACTCCGGACAACTCTGCATAGCATTGAAGTCGGGAAAGCAAGTTTGGTGCAGATATAGTTGATGAGTCAATATATGAGTTTAATATACAAATCTTTGAAATTTGATGCAGATAGTAGTTGATGAGTTAATATGAGCTTAATCGACAAATCTTTGTAGGGCATAGTGGATCACTAAAACAGTGGAAGTTTTTATTAGATCATAAAATGAAGGTTGCCGCCAGCACTTTTTTCTGGCCAATGATAACCAGAATAGTGTTTGTTAGGTGAGGAGATCGAGTGTAGTAAAAATCAAATATCGGGTCTGCTCAAATCAAAATCCGTAACAGTTCTTTTTTTCCTGGTAAGAGCTGATTTGGTATTGGATTTTAATTTTTAATTAATAGTTTTAACAGTCAAATATCAAAAATATCATTTTGAAACAAATGAAGCTCAAATATCATTTTAAGGTGATTTGAGACAGTTTTTGAGATTTTACTTCTTCTAACAATTAGACTTCGAGACTTGTTCAAAGTTTTAAAATCAAATTTCTGGTGGGATTATGGAAAGGGGGAGAGTTATCTCTTCAAATTCAATAGATTTTGCTATATTTGCAATGACTATTATTATTTACAAATATCCAAGCATTTTGCTGCATTCATCCATTTCAAATTGCATAGAATAAGCAATGACTAGAGGTGTCAGACTTTTAAAATTAAATAAAAACTAATTATTATATTAATATATGATCATATATCCTATTAATAATTATTTTTATTGGATTTAATTTTAAAATATATTTAAAATAGTAATATAATACTATAATATTTAAAAATATTTTAATCATAAATATAATTTAAATTGGTAGATCGAACTGAATTCAAGCTTAAGTTTAGAGTTATCATTCAAATTGACCCAATTCGATTGATGGATACTTTTTAATAATAATTAAAAGAAATTATTACAAATATAAAGAAGATTTAGCAAAAATAGAATTTTTCATTGTAAAAATTACTTTGAAAGAAGTAACTACGCAATGAACTTAAAAAAATTATTGTAAACAGAAAGGGAATTGCAACCACTTTATACTTCATTGCAAAATGTGGTTGGTAAAGGTTTACTTTTTTTTTTTTTGAAAAGCATACTTTCTTGTTATGTTAATTAGGCATTTGGCAAAATGATAAAAAAAATCCAATTAATCGTATTTAATTAAAATACAATATAAAGTTATTCTCAAAAAAAAAATCAATTTAAAGTTCAAGTTAAATATTAATCCTAGCATATGTAAAAATTATAATAATCTTAACACAGGATAAATTGGTATGTGAAATTTTCATTTTTTATAATGTAAATAATGCATTAAATTTTTTACTGATCTATGTAATAGACATTTCATTAGTTCGAAAGAAAATAGGTATATATATATATATATATATATCATTATGAGTTAAATAAGTTTAATTTAGATACTTAAAAACTTAAAATTAAATAAAAATTTTAAATTCAAATCGCATCCTATATTGGATGTCGTCATTATCTTTATCAGCAAAAATATACTATTTTAATGAATAAATTGTTAGGCGAGCAGTGGTCATTAGTCTGTCTGTGTTGTTATTGGGGTGTTAATGTCTCCAACGTCTTGTACTTTTCCACTGTGTACTATAATACATTATTATCAATTAAAAAAATTTAAAGTCAAAATTTTAAATAAAAAGTACATGCATAATTGATCCATTATTGAATCAATTATGGATTCTAAAATTTAATCCTTTATCATCTAACAATAAAATGCTAGGGGAAATTAACCTTTCGCACTTAGGTGGCAAGCGATTATTGGATACACAATGTGAATCTAAAAAGCATGAAGTACTGGAGTGGAGAGGATCGCTGCTTAGACATGGACACCGGTCTATAAAAGGAAACAATCTTGCAATCCATTGAGCTATAACCCTAAAATACTACATCTTAATAGCAAATTCTTGACAATCAAGAAATCTTGGCGAAACTATGCCGTCCGTTCTGACTGGTAAGCTTGAGGCTGATGTAGAGATCAAGGCTTCCGCCGAGAAGTTCCATGATATGTTCTGCAACAGACCACACCATGTGTCCAACGCCTGCTCTGACAAGATACAAGGGTGTGATTTGCATGACGGTGATTGGGGGACTGTGGGTTCCATTGTCTACTGGAGTTATGTGCATGGTAACATTACAAACCAAGAAATCTTTTATGCTTTTTCCTGGATTTAATTTTTTTTTTCTTCTATATCATTTTCTGCATCTTCTTTTTCTTTTTGTTAGCAGAATCTCAATTCATTCTTTCTTTTTCTTCTTCTTCTTCTTTTTCTTCTTGGGTTGATCTTCTCTTTTGTTGTTCTCTCCTTGTGGATGAGTGTTGCTGTTTTTGTAATTTGTTTTCTGGTTCTGCTGGTGATGGCCTTCTCAGCTAGTTTCCTTCTGAACCTCTGTTTCTTTTGTTTCAATCTATCAATAATACGTCTCTTGCTATAAACAAAAAAAAAAAAAAAAAAAACCAATCTTAAACGATCACAATAAAACGTTTCATTTAATTTTTTGAATAACCCTACAATAATTTCTTCTTGTATGAAGAATTTTGTTTTACTTAAACTACATACCAAGGCCATCATCAAACTATGTATCTTTGGAAATTACACCATCCTTTGATCACAAGCCTTACCCTACGTCACTAGGTTCATAAATTCATCGGCGAGTTTGTGTTCGGAATCCCCTAGTTAGGCTATGTTACTCTAATATGATGTTAAATTTTAAGAAAATATTTATGTGTGGAGAATATTTTAAACTTATTTTATATGAATTTTATTTTTCAATATTATCAGCAACATGCACACATGTGGAACTTTCATTCAAATTCCGTACAACTCAATCAATGCTTATATATAAAGATTTTTTTTTCTTTTATAATTAGGGGAGAGGATTCGATCCTTGTTCTCTAAACAGGAGATCATATACCAATGAGCGAAAATACTCATATATAGATTAATATCATTATTATCCATACAAAGAATCAAATATTCGTGTAAGCACATAAATGGATTAATTTTTGTTAAAAAAATTTCTCTTTAAAATAAACAAAAGGAATTTGTTTATTTGTATTATATATAGATGGAGAGGCTAAGAAAGCGAAGGAGTTAGTTGAAGCAATTGACTCAGAGAACAACTCAATCACTTTCAGAGTGATTGAAGGAGATCTCATGAAGGAGTACAAGAGCTTTGTGGTCAAAATTCAAGCTACAACCAAGAGCGAGGGTGAGGGCAGTATAGTGCACTGGACTTTCGAATACGAAAAGCTGCACGAGGGCATTGCACATCCAGAGACTCTGCTGGAATTCGCAGTCCAAGTCTCCAAAGACATGGACACTCACCTCATCCAAGGAAATTAGCTATTATCGAATCCCATGTTGTGTGCTACTATTATGATAAGTACTGATCTAAGAATAAGCTTTCTTTTTCCTTTTAATTGGAATATTTGCATGTTGGAATATGCTGTATGCCTGAGGTGGGAAGCTTTCTGTGTTATGTACCAGAGAAGAAATAAAAAAAGATAAGCAGGCAGAAAGCTTTTTATCTTTTTGTATGTTAATTAGTTGTTTTATGTATCGAGTTGAGTGTATCTTCTTTTGCGCTTCGATTGTGTGATATATATATATATATATAATTTCATAATTTCTTTCTAGTTTTCATAATTTCAGAGGGTATTTGAGATTCAATACTCGCAACCATTTGCCAACTTAAATGTCAGCCGAGACATCATCAATGGAACATCGTGTGCTAACAATACTCTTTGCCTACTTAAGAGGCTTATCTTGTTATTTTTTTTTTCTAATACGATCGTTTCAATAAGTTTACTCGCTTATATCTTGTATCTTACATCTCTTTTCAAAATTCAAAATCAAAATTTATAAATTAAAATTTTGAAATTCCAATATTGTTTAAAGTTATTAATCCAATGTACTAGCACAGCACAGATGCTAGCAACTCTCAACATTGACCCGTATCACGTGTATGTTGCAGGATACAATTTTCTTTCTCTTTCTTTTCCTCTGTTTGAAAAGTAGGGACACGGTTTTTTTAGAACTAGGAGAGTTAGTAATCGACAAAAGGATAACAAGGAATTTTGTCAATCTTGCATGCGTTCAGATTCTTTCGGTCTTTTTCTTTTATGGGGGCTAATTTAATTTTTTTTTGAATAGTAGGATTTCATTAAAAAGAGGGTAGAATTCCAACAGAAAAGGGGATCCCCAAAATCAACAATGGCAACAACCAACCAGGAAAAAAGATCATAGAGCAGCAAACGACACAAAGCAAAAACAAGCGAAGAGGAAAAAAATACAAAACATCAATAGAAAGAACAGAGAAGGAAAAGACGTCAAAGAACACAAATCAACCAAAAACTTGAATGCGATCCGAAGTTCTATCAACCGCAAGCTTAGCCAAATGATCCACAAGAAAATTAATTGTTGAATCTGACTCTATGGTGGCTTTATCTTGGATGAACAATATCGGCCAGAGGCCATGAGAAAAATGATCCATTTTTAATGAGATAGATGCTTTAAAGTAGTCGATTGATATGGTCACATTTGTGCAAACTTTAAGAAAAGCCAACTTCTTTGCTGATTATTTAAACTCAATTCTAAGTGGATAAGAAATCCATTTTTTCAGCTTGGTGGTGATTCAATGTAACTATTGTGTTGTGCAGTCTTTATTGGTTGTGATTGTATGTTTGCTTATGTTTAATTCATGAGTCGGTGTTTTTGAGCCACAGTCTCATTATGTATGAGCATTTAGCACTTCAAGTGGTCTCTTGAGGTGATTTCTTATACTCATGGGGCCTTTACGGGTTTTTCCATGCACTGGTTTAAGTGATTATTAATAAAACCCTTATGATTGGTGGAGAAAAAAAACTATAGAAGGATAAGTGTAGGTAATTGGAAGTCAATTGATGAAATAGAGATAAATAGTCAAGCAAGTCGTGGATGAGATCTTTTCACAATTTTTGTTAACAATGTTTCCCAGGGAGTTAATTGGAAATGGTTGAAGACAATATGTGAGAAGTTCGAGAAGGTTCTTGACATTTTCATTCCATAAAGGGGATCTAAAAGAAGGAGGTATTTCGATTTTGTAAGATTTTCTTTTTTAGAAGAAGCAAGGAAAGCAATCTAAAATATGTTTGGGGTGTGATTTTTGGATCACAAAATCAAGCTAATATGGCTCGATTTGAGCCAAGATTAGCGTTTTGGAAGAAAAAATAGCTAAAAAATTGTTTTACGTTTGAAATTCTAGAGAAGAGGATCAGGGAAATAAAGTAGAAGTAAACTTGGAGAAGGACAAAACACAAAAAGGCAAGATGAAATTATACTTACAAGCACTAATGTGGGATGAAAATAAAGAGGTCGAGGATTTGAAGAAAGAGAAAGAAAAGACTCCAAATAGAAAGATCTGTGTGGGGGTTGCAGAAAAAGAAAAGTTGTATTGGTTGGAAAAGAGTATCATTGGACGTAGCAAGAACGTTTTGGAGGAAGAAGACATTGAATAACATACGAGAGTTGAAGGTATGGATGGGATAACGATGAGAAGAATATCTAGCAAGCTTTACCTGATCACTTTTGATAACAAAGATGTATGGGAAGAAATGAAAAAAGAAAAATGGCTAAGGTTACAAGGATGGTTGGATGAAAATTGAGTAATGGTTAATACATTTTAAGCCAAAAAATATAATATCATGGATTGCTTATGGGGTTCGAATTCATGTGTGGAATATTTTGATTTTTTAGGATATGACAAGTTTGTTAAGGGAGTTTATATGTAATGATAAAAAAATTTTAAATCCTAAATCATTTAGGAGGGGATTATTTCAGATTTTTACAAATCCTATTAACAAAAATGAAGAATTGGTGAACTTAATTGTTGATGCAAAGACATTCCAAGTTAGAGTGTTAAAGGTTGAATTGGAGGCAATATCCATGTTCATGTTACGTCATTGTTTCTTTGTTGCCATAAGCATCAAAAAATTTAAAGGTAATTTCCAAGTGTAAAGTTGAAAAGATTGGTGATGATTTTGTAAAAAAAAGTAGGATTAACAAATGGATGGTTTGGAGAATAGATGATAACTGTGAGAATCAACATTTCTTTGGATCTACAAAGCATGTGGAATGCAATAATGAGGTTTTATAAGAAATTTAAAGACAAAAGGTGATATTAAAGGAAAGAAGGGAAAAGTTTAGAGTTAGAGATGCATATTGAATCAAAGAAACAAATAAGGCTTGAAAAGGGGCGTTAGCAACATGAACTCGAATTTTATGAGCAAGGCTTTTCCAAAAAGGGTGGAGTTAAGGAGAGAAACTAGGCTTCAAAATAAATTTGACAATGGAATCGAAGAAGAATATCAACAGGAAAATCAAAGGTAAAAAAGAGGAAACAAAAGAGAGAAAAGATAAGTTTTGGGGTTAAAAATGAATTTGATGTTGAAAACTCAAGTTGGGCCTACCAATGGGCTCTTGTAGTTTGGACTTGAAAATGATAAGTACACCCTGTGCAAGTGTTGTGGGTCCACGTTTCTAACTCAAAAGATACGTTTAATAAGTGGAAGAAGGTCTTCATTTATTAACTCAAGACTTACCTTTTCTCATACTAATATGGGATTCATGACATTCAAGTAAACCCAATTGTGCAACGCCCTCGTTGCACTGGTTCTTTACTCAAAGAGGAGAACTCATAGTGGAAAGTGACTCTTACACTAATCTAGATTTACTTCGACTTTGATATCTTTCATGGGGTCTCATATCAGTGAAGATTTGGGTTTATTCTGATACCACTTGTCACGAACTCACGTTTTCAATCCTAAAGGCATGCCTAATAGGTGGAGGAAGGCCTTTATTTATAAAATCAAGACCCACCTCATATTCTACTAATGTGTGATCCATGGCACAAGGACATTAATCTTGAGTAAATGTTTGGGCTTCAATATGGGCCCGTGGAGAATGGGTTCAAAGAAGAAGAATAAGACATATTACTTGTTGAGAAATGAGTTGTCCGTTGAAGGGGTTATTAAATAATGGGCTTTTCATTTTCACACCTAATTTAGAGACTTTTTGGGAAATAAGAGGAGAAGTTGGCCTGATTTAAATGAGGTTAGACATAATCTTGTAAGGAGTAAACATATTTGCCTTGAAGTAGGTGAAAAAAAAGTTGAAGAAGATAACTACAAGAAGAAAATGAAGTGCAAAGAATTCAATTGCAAATGCTTCACTTTTCGAGGGGGACATTATCAACAAAAATTTAATTATCACATAAAAACTAAAGGAAATTTGGAAAGTGGGACAGAAATTATAGCCTACCACGATAAGCAATGAAGAAATTATTTTGGAAAAATTGGAGAAGATAGATGATATGAAGAAATAACCATCTTCCATTTAGTAAGTAGTAATATGGAAATTAACTATCTATACAATGTGTGGGGTGCTTGACGTAAATATGATGGTTTGACTTGATTGTTTTTCTTTTGTATGTGGGGTGGTGTCTTACAAATTTCTATATTGTATTAGAATATTTTAAAGGATTGAGGTGTGCATTCAATGGGGATTGGAATTTTTTTGAAAGCTAGTTTGTTTGTTAATACTTAGGTAAAGATTTTGTAAATAGTGTATTTTGATTTTATCTCAAGTTTCTGAGGTGATAAAGTGTATAAGGGAATTTAGTTAGAAGAGGGAGTTTATGAAGTAATTTGTCTACTTGGGGTTCTTGGGGTGGAACTAATATGAGGATTGTCTCTTAGAGCATAAGGAGATTAGGTAGCAATTTCAAGGCTTGACTAGTTAAAAAATTGATTTTGAGTCTAAGGGTAAATAAACGTTGATATTTGAAACTAAATTGAGGAGCTGCAAAAGTAGGGATATTGAAAAGATATGGGATTATGATCATTTGGACTGGGTTTATAATGTGGCAATCGATAGGTTTTAAGGTATTCTGATGTTTTGGATAAACAATTCTTCTAGAAATTCAATGTGGAAATTATGGACAAGTTTATCATAGTCCAAGGAAGATGGTGCTTCCATAATTTCAACTATATTATAGGTAATGTATATGCTCCTTATAGTGCGGATGATAAGAAGGTTTAATGGAGGGAACTACTTCATTTGAAAGAGGCCATGGATGGACACTAGTACTTGGCAAAGATTTCAACATTGGTAAAACTCCTTAAGAAAGAAAAAATTGTAGTATAGAAAGTATTGGGATCGATGATTTCGATTAAAAATTTACTCAAAGTGAATTGCTTGATTTGCCACTATAAAGGAAAACATTCACTTGGTTTAAAATTAGATCGAAGAAAAAGTAGACTTGATCGATTCCTTATTTCTTTGGAATGGTTGTTATCTTTCAAGAATATTTTCTAGTATGGTTTAAAAAGAACAATTTTCAATCATTTTCCAGTGTTGTTATTTTTCAAGATAGTTAATTAGAGTGCACAACCTTTAAAATTCTTCGATTATTGGTCCATAAAGAAAAATTTTAGGGTAAAAATCAAAGAGAAATGGAGCTCATTTGAGGTGCATGATAGACCAAGCTTTTAATTAACGATCAAACTATTAGATTGGATATTTTCATAAAGTAGTGGAACAGATCAATGTTTGATAATGTAAATGAAAGTAATGCTTGATTAAAGGAAAAAATGGTAGGC
Source organism: Theobroma cacao (assembly GCF_000208745.1). Lineage (NCBI taxonomy): Eukaryota > Viridiplantae > Streptophyta > Magnoliopsida > Malvales > Malvaceae > Theobroma > Theobroma cacao. Next base: position 35,810,453 of record NC_030851.1, read on the forward strand.
CTAGACAACATTGGTGATTTAAGGGAGCTAACTAAAGAAGAAGTACAACTAAAAAGTTCTTTAGTTCAAAAGTTACTGAAAGCAAATAGAAATAAAGAATCGATTTGGAGACAAAAGGTAAGATATTTTCATTTATTAGAGAAGGAGACAAAACCACAAGGTTTTTTCACTACAAAGCAAAAGCAAGAGCCCAAAGAAAAGATATAGAATATTTAGGAATGAAAGTTCAATTTTAAACTCGAATGAGATTAAGAAAGCAATTATTCTAAATTCTAAAGAGTTATACAATACTAACTAATGGCTAAGACTCGAAATTGATGATTTAAATTTTAAGGAAATAAGTAAACAAGATGCACTGAAATCTGAAGTCGTTATTCACGATGAATGAATTGATGGTAGTTGTATATGAGTGTTATGGCTTAAAAATGTTAAGTCCGGATGGCTTTAACTTCAATTTTTCAGGAAGTCTTGGTCATTGTTAGGAGAGGAAATATTGGGATTTGTTATTGATTTTCAACGTAAAAGGAAGTTGGAAAAAATAGTAAACTCATTTTCATTGCAATCATATTAAAAATTGCCAGTCCATAGTCTTTAAGTGACTTTTGACCAATTAGTTTAGTGAGCTCATTGTATAAAATCTAGGCAAAACTATTGACAAATAGATTGAAATTGGTATGTAATTATGTCTTAAGTGAAACTTAGAGTGCATTTGTGAGTAATAGCCAAATTATGGAAGAGATTCTGCTAGCCAATGAGATTATTCATTACATGACAAACAATTTTATAGTGAGATCTTCGGTAAGTTGTCTAATGTCATCCTTGTTGAGAAAAGAAAGGATAAACTCATATTGGAGCATGATCCGAAAAATGTTTTCCCAGTTAAACATTTTGCTTATTACTTAATTATTATCCAAAAGAGCAAAAAGTATGGTTCTACTCCTTATGAAAATTATCCATTCCTCCCAAGGTTCAATGTTTCTTATGGTTGGTAATTCTCAATTCCATTCCCTCAAAGAATTTTCTTGCCTTCCTTAATGTTCATTTCCTAGCTGATTAGATGGCATGCTCTTGGTGTGGCTTGGTGGAGGAATTATGCTCCCATATTTTATTGGTATGTAACTTTAGTTAGAGAGTTTAGGACCTTGTTATTCAATGGTGGGGCATTTTATGGTTTTCGCTTTCTTCGTTTGCCTTTTTTATTCAAGCATGGGCCGATTGCCTATCTTTTGGCTAGGTACGTAAACATTGGATGATAGTATATGGTAATACTTTTTGGTCACTTTGGCTTGCGCAAATGAAACGATTTTTTTAGACAAATTATGAGAACCAAGTGAAGTTCGTTTCCTCATTAAAATGAAGTCTTTGCTATGGATACGAGCAAGTGAAGGTCAAAATTATATTGATGACATAGGTTGGTGGATGGAACCCCGTTTTGTAAAGTATGATCGTAGCTATCTGTTATCTCGTCTTCATATCTCATGGTAGCCCCATTTATTTAGGGAAATTCAACATTGATGGCTCCGCTAGAGGCAAGCCAAAGCCCTTTAGTTGTCGTGGGGTACTAAGAACTCGGATGGTATTGTCCTTGGTATATTTTTTGGTCCTTTTGGATGTCAAAACTCTAATTATGTGAAAACTATGACAATACTTCATGCACCTTACCTCTTATCATTTTCTTCCTACATGGGATTTAAAGTGACAATTGAATCCGACTCCAAGACTACACTTTCATGGGCAAACAATGTTAATCAAAGGCCCTAGAAATTATGGCTCACCCTAAATGGGATTAATGCTCTCAAACTCTCAATTGATGGAATCTCATTTGCTCATGTGTTTAGAGAAGGTAACTCCTTCGTAGATTCTTTGGCTAAGTATGGGGTTCACAAAATCTCCATATTTTTTACCTTGTGGTAACAACTTCTCTCTCCCTTTGATTTCTTGTTGTTATCCATTAAGGATGGCTTTAGAGTTTCATTATGTGTTGTTTTGGCTTGCTTTACTGTAGTTGTTGAAAGCTTTTAGTTTTGGTTTATTTTTGATTTTGTGGCCTTGTTGTAAGCTTTTGTTTTCTTACGATCGCTTTTTTCTTTTCTGATCCTTTGCCATTCCTCATCATTTCATGATATTATGAATCTTTCTGCATTTTTTATTTATTGTTAGCATGGATGCATAATGATGGTTCTTCTTGGCATTTATGGTTGATGCTTGGTTTATACTTTTTTACTATCCTCTTGTGTTTTGCCTTGATTTCTTTGTTTTGATCCTTTGATTAGCTGGTTATGGCTTTGGTTGTCTTGCTTTTTTTCCTTTGCTCCTCAATGTCTTTGCTTACCTTGTAAGCGCAGGCAATCCTACTGCTTTTATGGCATGCTCTTTGATGCTCCTTGCCAGGCCCTAGATTCTACACTTTTGTTCCATCGATTAGTTTTTTCCTGTTTTCATTGTTTGTATAACAAATTATGCTTCAGCATCCATGGACGGTCATCAAACATGTCTTATCTTTTTTCATTAATATAATTTCCTTTTGGTTGAACACAAAAGAAAAAATGGAATGAAGGGCAAGTAACGATCAAACTTGACTTTAAGAAGGCTTATTTTTCCTTGAATTAGGGGGTTCCTAATATTAGTGATGGAAAGGATGGGCTTTGGGGACAAATAGAAAAATGGATTTTCGAATGCATTTCCACACTAAGGGTGGTAGTGTTAATGGATTGTTTAAGGCGTTTTCAATAAAGAAAGCACTTAGGTAGGGGATCCCATATCTCTATTCTTATTTATTTTGGTTGTCGAGGTATTATACCTTATGCTTCTTCAGGCATACGTCCTAAAGTTGTTTTAATGGATTAAACTAATACAGATAAGAATGAGAGTATCCATTCGTAATTTATGGATGATATGATGATTTTTATGGAAAGAGTTTGAGAAACAGCCAACATTAGAATAATTTTTTAATGTTTAAAGTTGATCTTGAGTTTAAAGATAAATTTTGGGAAATTATGTGTGTACCACCTTATGGGAATTGAGGAGACAGTTGGAAGGGCAATGGCAAATATATTAGCAAGAATGGAGTCCACTTTTAACTACAAAGCATCGGATGTTGATGAAATTGTGTTTTTAATCAAAATGCACACTATGTTTTGAATCAAACCAATAAAAGAAGGGGAACATATTAATGAAAATGGGAGGTAGTCGAAGCTTGGAAGCTCAATCTTATGAAAAGAATGTTGAAAGCTAGAAGTACAGCAACAAGGTTTCCACCAACTGAGTTGAAATTTAACGTGGAAGGATCTTTCTAGGGAAAATCGGAACTGGTTGGTTGTGGGGGAGTTCTTAGGGACATGGACGGAAATATAAAAGGTATTTTTGATGGCCCATTGGGAGAACAGGACTCAAACTTTGCGAAAGTTATGGCCATATTTTACACACTAAAACTGGTCGCTACCACAACATGGAAGGGTAATAAAAAGCTGTTGGTGGAGTCCAATTCAACAATGGCATTGTCTTGGGTTAACTAAGGTAACTTTTGTCCTTGGAAAATGTGGAAGATGTTTAATGAAATTGATTGTCTTTGTAACAACAATGGGAGCATTTCATTTATGCACACGCTACGTGAGGCAAACTCTACGGTGGACTCTCTTGCAGGGTTTGGAGTGGACCGTAATGATATGTTTTTCACATGGTGGTAAAACTTTGATTTCTTTTATGTTCATTGCCAAAGATGGGCTTGAAGCTTTCTATACACGAGTATAGTTCCTATTTTTTTTTGCTAAGGAAGTTATTGTTGATGGTTGGTGATGATTTTAGACCCTACTGTTGTTGGGAAATGCTATGATACAGATGGTAATATATTCTGAGGCTTAATTATTGTGCCGCTGCTCTAGTTGCCTGAATATTTTTATGTGTCAATGTTGGAATGTTGTCACAAGGGATTGAGTAAGGTTTCAGGTTGTTACTATAAGGTATGTTACGGTTCTGTATTGCATAAAGCTGAGAAACAAAGAAAGTTAGTTTTTTGGCTATTTTTATGTATAGGTCTATCTTGGTGGGTTACACACCTTTAGGATGATAAATCATCCATTGTACTAAGACTAGTACTTTTTGTAATCAGTTCCTTGGATATGTTTTGCTTATTAATACAATGACTTACTTTTAACTGAGAAAAAAAAAGAGGAAAAGATATTACAATGTAGAATGGGATTGATTCCATTTTCATGTCTTGGTGTTCCACTTAAGGCTAATCCAAGAAGCCTTTGAACATGGGAATTGGTAATACAAAAATTCAAAGATAGGCTTGCCTTATAGAAAAGGAGATACTTATAATTTAAAGGTCGAATTGCTATAATAAATTTGGTTCTATATTCATTCCTTGTATAGTACTTATCGGTTGTTCAAGCCCTTTAAAGAGTGATTAGAAAAGTAGGCTAGTTGAGAAGAGCTTTTCTTTATGGTGGCAACTAGAATTCAAAAAAGATTGCGAAGGTGAAATAGGATGTAGTATGTAAACCAAAAGTGTTGAGGGGTTTAGGTCTAATCTTCACAATAAGAACTTAGCAATGTTAGGAAAATGGTTGTGAGAATATAGGGTTAAACTGGTGCTTTATGGAGAAAGTTAATTTTTATTAAATACAAGGAAGAAATTCGATATTGGTTGCCTTCAAATGAGCACATGGAGAGGATGTCAAATGTTTGGAGAAATATTGTGAGGTTACCAGACAATGAGGGGGTGGATAAGATTGTGGGTCAAAATGGGTGTAAATGGATGGTGGGAAATGAAAGTGATGTGTTCTGCCAGTTGGATAAATAGGCTTCCTCAAATCCTTTCTATATGCTGTTTCAAAGGCTCTTTAGTCTTCACTCTAGCAATTGGCAAAAAGCTCAAAGTAGTAGAGGCATGGACTAATGGTGGGCAATGGAAGTTGCAATTTAGAAGAATTCTTTTTGAATGAGAAAAAGATTCCTTCTCTCTCTTTCTTTCTTTCTCTCCTTTCTCCCCTTTGCTGCTGGCGCTACCTTTTCTCACTCTCCTTTCGTCAATCTCCCTCTCTCCCTCGCTCCAGCAACAACCTTTCGTCTTCTCTTCTCCCTCTCTTCCTTGTCCCTAATCGGTGGTTTCTCACCTCTCTCTCTAAACCCCCAAAAAGCTGCTACCTTTCCTCTCTTTACTCACCCAAACCGGTACCTCAAACCCCCCCTTTTCCTCCCTCTACCCGACGGCTCAAACCCCAATTTTTTTTAATTTTTTCTTTTTTTTGAACCTTGGTTCTATGGTGGCTAGGATAGAATAGTTGCTAGAAAAGCTAGGGATTTTTTATTGTTGTTGTTGGATCTATTTTTTTTTTTTTGAAAGATTGGTTTTTTTAGTTTTTTGCCTGAATTCTCTATTTTTTTTTAACCAGAGTTTTAGGGTTTTTATATAATCCAATTCTCCAAGGCAATCATGCTCTTCTCAGCATGATTTCAGGATGGGTGGCCTTAAAGTCAAAGAAAATCGCTGGGAGGTGACCCCTAGATCAGTTGCCCCAAAGAGCATTAAATGCTTTAAAGGCAGTTTGACAACGGAGGCCTCTTTGTTTTTTTTTTTCTCCTTTTTTTTTAAATTTTAAATTTATTATTATTTTTATATTATTATATAAAAAAGGTGTCTACATTACCGATAATGCCATGACAAGTTTTTGATTTAATTAAAAAAAATTTTTTAAAAAAAATTAAAAGGATTTTATAATTAAAATATTTCTCATGAAGAGTAATGCATAAATATGTTGGGACTCTCTGTTCTGGGTTGGGTTGAGCAGGTAAAGTCCTTTTTTTAAAACGTACAAGCAATAAAACCTGAAACCCTTTACGTGGAGTTCAATTAAATCATGTTCTAGATTATTTTCGACAACATACAAAATAATTTTTGTCAAACCCTGCTTTGTAAAATAATTATAATGTCATTCAAATACTCGATAGAATGTTTGTATATTTAGAAAATTCGAGAAATCGTTAAAAGCAGATATTGCCCCTAATGGTACTATTGAGTCGATTAAGCCTCGAACTAGTTCCAATAGGAATTTTAAGGTGAAATTAAGAGTTTCACAGTTCAGGGATGACTCAA
>NC_030851.1:35820090-35861692 GCF_000208745.1 Theobroma cacao
TTAACAGGGTTAAGTCAAGGATTATAAATTTGAGTATGGAGGGAATTAAAAGGTGATACCGTAAAATTTTAAGATGAGGAATATAATCGGTTACGATTATGAGAATAGTGGGATACTATCAATAATGAATCATTAGGCGTGTGATGAAGTTGTGATCTATTGAACCATATGGGAAGACTGTCCTAAGGTGGGACATAGAACATGAGGATTTTTGGAGATGCTTATAAAGGGAGATATAAATTGTAAAGTATGTTTTCCCCCACAAGTTTTAATTTATTTGAGAAATTATCATGGTAAAGATATATGAATATTGGTAATGAAATATGCCCTAAGCGATGACTGTGGCATATCACATAGATAATATGGATATGTTGGGGTCAGTATCCCGATCATGCATCTGTGATAGAAAATTTACTTTGCTAATTATGGTATAGACTCAAAAAGGAGCCAAGCCGTTGAGAATGACTAAGGTAGTAACTCCAAAAGTAAAAGATTTGTTTTAATTAAGTAGATTCCAACGGCTACATTGAAATAAATTACTTTGTGGAGTATTAAGATCAATAATGTATTGATCAAAGTCAAATCTTAAGAAATAAAGAGGATGAGAGATTAATGAGAAGGGACATCAATGTTAAGTAGCGAATTTGTGAATAAAGGATTACGACGGTGGCATAGAAAATGAGTACTACAAAGGATTACTATGAGGATTTATAATTCTTGTATTAACTCAGTTGAATGAAAAGTGTTTAAATGAAGCAACTCTTGTGGTAAGTAGCGGAATAGTGGAGTTGATGTAGAGTGTTGTTTATAGTCAGTGATTGCAGCACCGATTATAGACAGGAGGCTGCGTAGACTCTTTATCTTAGGAAACCATTTAGTATAATCCTAAATGACATAAAGACTCATGATTGAGAGGATTATTGCTGATCAAATTCTAAAGGGTAATAATAGATATAAGTGAAGTATTCAAGTTGAGTTGGAAATAAATACGAGAAGAAACTCAAGATTCCCTACAAAGGAGATAACAGGAGAAGTTGAGCATCGAATAAAAGATAATATATCGTCTTTTCTTTGAGTTGATAAGTGAAATTTTGAGGACAAAATTTTATTTTAAGGAGGATAGTATTGTCAAACCCTGCTTTGTAAAATAATTATAATGTCATTCACATGCTCGATAGAATGTTTGTATATTAGGAAGTTCGAGAAATCGTTAAAAGACGATATTGCCCCTAATGGTACTATTGAGTCGATTAAGCCTCGAACTAATTCAAATAGAAATTTTAAAGTGACATTAAGAGTTTCACAGTTCAGGGATGACTCAAAATGGTAATTCGAAGTTCGAGGATCAATTCGGAGTCAAATCGAAATTTTCACTATTTAGGGGCAAAATCGTCATTTTTCCACTTACGGATAAATTTTGAGATTTTGAGAGAATTTAGATCACATTTGACAAATTGGAGAATGGTATGAGTATAAGGGATGAAAAATATGTCTATGGGCAATTTTTCAGTTTTTGAGGTAAAAACGTAACTTTTCACTTTACGAGGGTAAAAGTGTAATTTTTAAAAATTTACTCATCTAAACTTTGAAAAAGTCTAAAAATTTCATGGAAGACATGGATAAGTGAAGAGGATTGAGTGGTAGAAAAAGAAAGTCAAAAAGATGGCTAGAAAAAATAAAATAATAAAATATTCAAAAGGTTAATAAAATAATAATATTTTATTAAGCCTATTAAAAGGCTTGAAAATTTCAGAATTCTTCATTGGGAGGGTCAGCCAAAACCAGCAGGAGAGAGAGAGAAATAAGAACAAACCCTCGAGTGAGAAAATTCAAAGAAAAAGTGTGATTTTTCAAGGAATCAAGTGTTTAAAGGTATGATTTTTCAAGCTTAGCTTAAGATTTATCATTTCCATGCATTTCTCCTTATTGTCCATGGTTAAATTATGTGTTTTGATGATGGATTCAAATCTGATCATATGGGTTTAGAGAGAGAAAGTTGTTAGATTAATTTGATTTTGAACTATGTTAGTGTTTAGTGTTAGTTTAGCATGTTTATGAGTAAAACAACAAGAAAAATATTCATTTTCTCCATGAATTTCTCTAGGCCGAATCTAGCCAATGGTGTGTGAGGATGAGGTTGACTTTATTTTAAGAGAATTAGATGGAAAAATGATGAATTATGAGGTTGGAAATTAAATGGGAATTTTTGGTGCAAAAAAATTAAAATTTTTACCCACTAAGGGTAAAAGCGTAATTTGTGGTCCGAACTGATAAATTGGACCACATTCACAGTCATTGAGGTATTGTGGATATAATTGGATAATTGAAATTGAAATGGATGGAATTGGAGTTGAATTGGAGATTTTAGAAATTTACACCGTGTATAGGCGAGTTAGGTCGGACACTGTGATTAAGCGATTGTCCAAACATTTCACACCCTATCTAGTGCATACGCATGGATAAGAGCCTGAAATAATATATATTGATTTGACACAAATTATTGAATTTTTTGTGTCATGTATTGTGGATAGGTGGTGAGCTATCTGATACGGGTAAAAGACTACACCCGAGGACCGAGAATAGGAGTATATCTACTCCTAGTACAGTGAGTAAACTTACTATCGTCTTAATTATCTAGAGTAGATTTATTTAATTGTGTGATTTTATGGAAAAATGGTTTAATTGGAAAATTATTGTGTTTTATGGGAAAATGAGATTTTATAAAATAATTTTATAAAATTTTTGAAAATTTAATAATGATTTCAAAAATAGAGTAATTGGAGACCTATACTATGATTGTGTTGTTTATCCATGATTTTACATTAAATGGCTTATGATAAATGTGGGTATGACTGGTTATTTTTATGATTTAAAGAATATGTGAACTGCTTTGATTTGCCTTGAATGTGTTAAGTGAGCCATGTCATACTATTGTGATTTTATTGGTTGGTGGATTATAAAGTGGGCACTGCAGTGACGGGGGTTCCGTGGGCCAGCCTAATTAGAGGGGCACGGTTCCCAATTATTGAGCTTACCTCGATTGGAGAGGCGCGTAGGATAACTCTCGAGGTAGGATTTGAGTACACTTCACGCTGGCCACCACGTGAAACTGGGACTCAGCCAACGCCAAGGAACGGCTGTGTTGTCAGAGGTGAAATGTGTTTGTGTGTGTGACAATAAACAGCCTTGGCGGTCTCGGTAAGATGCCTTCGCGGGGTATCCCCGAGAATGGATTTTTGGCAAGGGCCAAGTTTTTGAAAAGTGCATAAGCCATGTTGAGTAATTAGATGAAATCCAATTATTTATATGGGTTGAGATGAATTATTTTAATTGTCTCCTATTACTCGGCTTTAGATTATTTTGATGATGTCTGTCTACTCACTGGGATTTTATAATCTCACCCCTTCTTCCTATACATTTTTCAGGCTCAGAATAGGCAGTAGGCTGTCAATTGCATCGAGAAGTAAATTTCGGAGTTGCATCTTAGAAAGCAAGGTTATAGACTTAAACCTTCTCAGTTATTTGGGGGCTCACGTGTCATTGTAATTTAAATTGCATACTCTAGTTTTCTATATTACAGTATGTTTAAATTTAATTTGTTTTTATGTACAGAAAATTAATTTTTGATGTTTCAAAAATATATATATATTGTTTTACATTAAAATAGATTATTTTAATTAATATTTTTTTTATTTTATTATTAAAAAAAAAAGAAAGAGAGAGGAATGGAAAAACTGGTACAAAAGCCTTGCGGGATCTCAAAAGGCATTCGGGAGAAAAATGTCTGTCGAGGCTTCGTGGCGGTTGTCAATGGCTCGATGAGAGTTCCGGGTCGTGACAATTTTCCTGTGTTATGACCATTCAAGAGCCGTCAATCTCTCTAATTGACTCTGATTCGGAAAAATGCAATATATGGGATAGAAGAAATTTTGAAGAAAAGTTATGGTAAATGAAGTACAAAAAATTTACTATATTCAAGGGATTGAAATTCTTGATCGGTCTCTTTAAAGCTGCAAAAATTTTCTCAATTGTACTCCCTTCAAATTGTCAAAATGTGAAATAGTAACACGCAAAACTTTTATAAATTAATATTTTTTAGATCATGAAAATTTATTAATTGATTGAAATAGTATTTAATTGATAAATTAATAATATATTAATTAATAAAAAGTTAATTTATTATATATTTTTTATTTTTTTAAAACATTAAACTTAATACATATATTATATATTGTGATTATATGAATAGTACCTAATTACAAATTATATTTATTTATAACAAGCAAATTATTGAAAACGTTATAAGAAATTATAAAGAAAATGAAGTTTAAGATGATAATTTTGTACTAAAGCTTGTCTCGTTTAAAAATATGCTTAAAGCAATAATCACATTTTATAATTTTCTCTTACAATACAAAAACATTATAGTATAACTCCCTATGCATTAAGAAAAGTTAGAAATAAAGTCTAATAAGACATCGATTTTAAAAAGAAACATGTAACATTAGAGACATTTTATAAAGACTTCTTAATTGAGTCATGTATATATATAATTTTCATATATAAAAATATTATTAATTTATATATTTAGTAAGACCTATGTGTTTTTTTATTTTGAAAGTCATGAAGATATCTATTTCATTACCATTACTTCACCTGTACAATATGAAACAGGAAGAACAAAAACATTGCCGGTGGAAACAGAAAAAACACCCTGGCAAGACTCATAACATAGAAGTTTACACAACCACCTTTTCTAGAAAACCCGAGTGTAATTCCAGTCCTAACAAAAAACCCCTGTACAACATCTGGAAAATACAAAAAAAGAGCCATACAATATACATAATTCCAGCAAACAAGGTAGAAAACAGCTATTAACAGAGGACTCAACAAAATCAGTAAATCAACAATCTTTCAGAGCCTCACTAAAATTCAACCTGTACCCGCAGCTCAATCATTTTCAGAAAATATAGCCAATTATGTGTTTTTCTTAAATTATATTATCTTAAAAAATTTAATGAATTATTAATTTATTACATTGATTTCGAGTCAAGATCGATCAACATTATAATTTAATTGAAATTATCAATTTATTGAGTATTAATTTATAAAAAAATTTACTGATTATTACTTCTTTTTTCTAAATAAATCCACAAAAGTACACTTGATTATTAAAATGCCAAGTTACATATAGAAGAATATCATATAAAGAATCGGTGGAGATCGTATAAAAAATTCCGGGCTCAGTGACCAATTTTAGGTGAGCGATTAACCTTGCTTCAATGGCAAATAAGAAGCCGCATCAACACTCAACGAGTTTGTACATGATATTTTTCTAACAAACCCTCCAATTTTTTTTAAATTTAAAACACCTAAGTGGAATGCATGTGCTAGTGGATGTCTTATTAGGCTCGGCTACAGCAGACCTAATTCAAGGATAAACAACTTGGGGTTAAACTATTAAAATATGTTTTGCCTTTTTAAGTTTACTTCTTTCTTTTTTGAAAAAAAAAAAGTAATAGAAGTAAATAGGAAAGATAGACAAGTATATTTCTTTACATTTATAAACTATAACATAGTATGATTAAAATGAATTAAAATTGAATAAATAGTTAAAAATACTACCCTTTATTTTGTAATATAATCATATATATATATAAATACTTCTATTTAAATTAGTTCCAAATTCTTCCATTTAAATTATACATATTATTAAAATTGATTAAAATATACAAGACAACAAATACTAGTTTGATTAAAATTGAATAAATAGTTGAAATACAATACAAAATTAAGCAATACTTGCTCTATATTCTACTAAAACTTTTGTCCTAACTTCCACACTAGCTGGTCTATAAAATGGAACAGATCAGAATGCATCTCTTGCAAACGCTGCTTCCACTTGTTAGCTAGTGTATACTCTGGAAAGAAAGAAGAATGTCTTCTTTAATAGGAAAAGTGGTGGCTGACGTAGAGATCAGAGCTTCTGCCGAAAAATTTTATGGAGTGTTCTGCAACACACCAAGCCAGCTATCCAGCATCTGCCCCGATGTCATTCAGGCATGCCATTTACTTGATGGTGAGTGGGGAAGATTGGGTTCAATCACCCACTGGAGTTACGTGCATGGTAAGTCAAAACAACCGGGGAGATTATATCTGAATAGCTACCAAGATTATCTTTGTTTTTTCCTCTTGATAAATGTTACATATTCTTGTCTGAATAATTTTGTCTCTTTCACGTCATAACCATCCATCCAGCAGTTGAAAATAACCTTTCTCTTTGGGTGAAACATATATAGATGGGCAGGCTAAAGTTGCAAAACTGATAATTGAATCAGTAGATTCGACAAAAAAACTCGATCACTTACGGAGTGATTGGAGGGGACCTGAAGAATGAGTTCAACAGCTTCACGTTCAAAATTGAAGCCACTCAAAAGGACGGGGGCAGTCGAGCACACTTGACTCTTGGATACATAAAGCTGAGTGAAGATGTTGCAGGTCCGCAGACACTGCTTCAGCAGGGAATCCGACTCTTCAAAGCGCTTGATGCATACCTCACCCACGCATAAATTCATGTTTAATAGAATCTATCTTCTACCAAGTAACAAAGCTGTTTCGTTCATAACAGCTTTGTTATTTATGCAAATGCAATCGTCTGTGTTTGGATAGGAGCTTTTATATTATGTAGCTGCTTGAGCTAGTGTATCTGATGCTTGTATTTGTGTATATATTTTGTAACAATAAATGAAATCACTACTACTAATTCCAAATAAATTAATGGCATTTCATATTCTATTTTATTAAAAAAACAAAAATAAATGAGCTGAAATCTTATTTATCAATTCGATCTTTTTTGCTCTTAAATTTGTTATAGATTAAGAGTCTGTTTGACCTAATTTTTTTCTAACTTAAAAGCTATTATGAACCTCTTAGAAAAATAATAGCTTTTAAAATTAAGTTAAAGTTGTTTGGTAAATTTCATTTTATAAGTTTCTTTTTATAAATTATAATTTTTGTTAAAATTATCATAAAATGTATTTTTTTTAGAGGGTAATATTATAATTATTTTTAACAGATGAGGATATTTTTGAAATAAAAATAAAAATTCTCTTGTATTTTTAAAAGAAGAGAAGAAAAAGCTCCTCATAGGAACTTTTCTTGAAGCTCTTTTTTTAAAATTTTTTTTTTTTAAAAAAAAAGTTATTTTTTTTAAAGTTTCTCAAAATTTATGTTTGACTTGGCTTTTACTTTTAAAAGATAGATAAGTTAAAAAAAGCCAAACCAAACAAAAACTAAGGGAAAAAAAATATAAAACCCTTCTATATAAAATATGAAACTACATCTTCACCGTTATATTTTCGAAATCCCCCACTTTTCCCCCACCAAACCCCTCCCCTTCCTTGATTTTTATACTACACGTTAAAACTCATTCAGTCTATAAACTCATTTATACTACAATGTAACATATACTAGAATAAAATAAAGTTACAAAATAACTAAGAAAATGCTTTAAGATGTGTAACAGTGTCGCTTCATTTAAGCCTTTATTTGCCTCCAAACACTATTTATAATATATTAAATGTACAAATAAGTTCGATGTGAAAAACTTGAGGAGGCACTTAGAAAATTAAATAATTGAATATTAACATAATATTGAATCCCCTCGCATGCAGAAAAAAAAGTGTAATTTCTATAATCACCTTATTAAATAATTTAAGCCTATTAAGACTAAATATACAATTTTTTTAATTTGGTGTCCATCTGCACACTGATTTTGGTGATAACAAAATAAAAGTGTCCAAAGATCAAGTTTGGAGCAAATCTTACTGAATGAATATTTTTAAAAGCCATGCTCGAGCCCATCTTTTGATTACATAGGATGTTATTATTATAATCTTTTAGAAAATTAATTTATATTAATATTTTAAATATATTTTGATTTAAAAGATATGTTCAAATTTATTAATATAAAAATATTCTCGATCAAACTATCTCAAATCTAGAATTCTATGTTCAATTTGGGCCCAAGTCCGGCTGAGCCTACGTGTTTGGACTGGTGATCCAGCCTTTGGACACCTTGTGTACAAATTTTTTCCATTTATAGTAAGACAAGCTTGACTAGTGTTGGCGAGAGTAGAAAAGAGTTGTAATTAGCCTAAAAAGAACAGTAATAAATGACCAATGGCATTTTGCAAACTAAATAATATTTGATGTAATAAGCGTAACGAATGACCTTTCACACATTTTGAATTTTCGAAACTGTCACTTTTGCCAAAGAGGAGACCGAAAATTAGATCACTAAAATAAGTGATTCTGTGTTGAATTAATTTCTGATCTATATCTTCATTATTGTATAGGGTTTACTATATTCATCGTCCTACTGAAAGCTAAATGACCAATGGGCAAAAGGTAAATTGAAAAGCAAATACATTCGTACCTAAACTTATTGTCACGAACATCCAAGTTTGTTACTAGCACCTTAGCCACACACCCCATGAGGAAAAATTTCTGCTACTCTTATCACTGAGAAAGACTTGGGAAGTACAAGCAATTGATGGATAATGGCTTGAGCAAGAGCAACATGTTGTCACACCCGAACATTTAAGTCATTGGTTGATACATGATACTCACCTAGAGAACAGAATTCGAATCCTCCTTTTTCTAATTAAAAAAAAAAAGCAATATGTCACCATGTTGGAAAGAAATCACCAAAGTTAGAAGATTATGCTAATACACATGATATAGTTCCAATGTTTTTATCTCTTACGTTAATTTTATGTCAAAAATAAATAAGAAAACAAAAAACTACAAACTACAAACCATGTCCTTATACTGTGCATACATTGTATTTGAATTTCTACAAAAATGACTAAAAATACATGAAACTCTAGGAGTTTTAAATGAAATTTTGCATTCAAATTTGTTCACCAAATTGAAAATCTTATTAGTAAACAATATAAGAATTTAAAATTTTGATATTATTAATGTTTTTCAAATGCTGAATTTATGCTATGAAAACTAGTTGGTATGTTATTGGAAATTAGATATATTGAATAGATCAGTTTCATTGGTTTTAATTTTATATAAACAGATTTGATTTCTCATTAGAGCTGCAAAGGAACTAGAATTTAATTAAAACATAAGGGTGATGTAATTAACCAATACGAAAATTTTAAATAGCATTGATGCAAAGAATTGTTTTTTTTTTTCGTAATTCATCAAGCTAAATTAACTACTTAATATCTTCAACATTTAATCATTGCAAATGTTTCAATAAATGATCTTCAAAATGAATAGCTAAACACATTATAAGGTTAAAATATTGAAAGTTCAAACTTTCAACAATTTATCCAATAGCCTTTGAATTTATATTTGATTCACTATCAAAATTTAAATAAATTATTAAGATTTGTATTAAAAAAATAAATTTATTGCGTTATATATTAATCATATTTCAATAAAAATATTGGCAGCAATTCCTCAAAATTATTAAGATAAGACACATGCTTTGGTTTAATTTGGTAAATAAACGACATCCTTCAACCCTGAAGTTAACCAAAATTCTCCACGTCCAATAGATTGGTCCTTGTACATTGCCCCTTCTCAAATAAAAAAAAAAAAGATGACATAATATCTAAAAAATTCATAAATTATTTAAAAGTACTTAAATAAGTTGTTATTCTTTTATTGTGTTCATTTAAGTCCTTATACTTTTATTTTGAGCTAAATAAACTCTTATAATTGATTAATAATTAACTGTTATTAATTAAAATTACATTATCATTTTATATTACGCGACATTGACGTAATATACTGATATATCATAATGAATGATGACATAATATGCTGATATGGAATGATGACATAATCATGTAGCATTTTTCACCTTCCACCTCAACATCATATCAGTTTCACGTGATATTAAAATGATAAGTGTTGCTTTCACTAACAATAATTTTTCATTGAAAGGTAAGAAAATGAATTTATTTTTTATGAGAAAAAAAATGCTCCAGCACCAATAGGTTTCTTCTAGTAACAACAATTAGATCAAAATAAAGGGTCAAGACAACACCATCGACCTTATCCGATTGGGAGCACCATAGAGAGCAATTCAAAAAACCATGGCTCAACTCCCCTAAACATCTATACAAAATAAAATCCCCTAGACACCACCTGATGAGAAGTAGAAAAGAATCGAAGCAAATGCCCAAGAAACAAAGCAAAGAACCACAACCAGTGCTACACACAAATAAAACATATCAAGGCATAGACAAAAAAAGCGTCCCTCAAATCTGTGTGAAATAGTGATTCAACTGTTCTAATTGTTTTGTGTGAAGCTATATTTCATTTGTTCTAATTATTCTCATTATTCTTTGTATAGTACTACGTTTTTTTTTTAAAGGTAAAGTTTATATTAATAATGATAGGTATAAAAAGAGAGCACTAAGGTTGGCTTGAATGGCTTTTCCTTGTGTTCCTCAAAACCTGCAGGTGAACAAAAATAGTTTTGCAATAAAGGATGAGCAAATTTGTCATCTACTCTCATTGTATACCTTATGGTATATCAAAATTTACATCCCTATACTACACCTAACTAGCTTTCCTCTATTGCTTGCTTTCACATACATTACCAATAACCCACATCAAATCTCGCTATTTGCGCATGCCCGTTTTGGCCAAGCTATTGGTAATGTCATTTGTAGACCATGGAATCTTTGTAATGCTCCACATAGAAAGCTTGGTTTTCAACCCTTCAATCTTCATGATGATCCTTTTATGTATCCATGGAGTGTTGTGAAGGTTCAACACCCATGAAACAGTGTTGGATGAGTCACTTTCAAAGACAACCCCATAGGAGTTAGCCTATTTAGAAGTTGCCATCACTTGGAAGCCCTTCGAGAAAGCCAACAATTTAGTTGTATTTGAATCTGTGACTCCCACTGACATTGAGAAAAGGAGAAGTATGCTCCCTTTATCATCTCTAAGAACCCCTTATCCTTGCTTCACCAGGGCATCCACTAACAACTACATCAACGTTAAGCTTGAGGCTTCCAGCAAGTGGTTTTTGCCAAACACTTGACCTCGTTATCTTTTTATTTTTTTGGAGGACTACTTCTAATCAAATCTAATAGAGAAAGGTTGAGCTTTGGCTATTTGGCTTTTACCCACCATCCCATTTTCAACTTAATTATAGCCAAAGTAATGGAGCTACTCTACACTTTGTCTTTATGCACAGCCTCGTTTCGTGCTAACTATATGGACCATGCAATAGTGTAAAAAGCCATTCTAAACACCTTCCCATTGTCCATCCATCTACTCATCTCATTCCAAGATTGGAAGCAAATGACAAAATCACCATGCATAGCCCACTTAACATTCCAAAAGTCACAACACCAGTACCACAATTTCCAAGTTTCAGGGCATGAAAAAAAATGATTGATGATCTCATTACCTGTTTTGCACAGCAAACAGTATGCTGCCTTTGTTTGATAATACTTTTGTGAACCAACTCTTGTCTCACCACTGATATCCCCTTAAGTAGCTGTAAACGGAAAGCTTAAACTTTATGGGGTGTCAATCCTTCTTAAAGTTGTTTCCACACCTTAGAACTTGAGTAATTAGTAAGTATAATAGCTCAGTAAAAGGACTTAGAGTTATAGATGCCACTTGTGCTATGTTTCCAAATCAGCTTATTTTGGAAATCCTTATGTAACACCTGGTCAAAAAGTAACGACATAAAAGCCTCCCACTGCTCTTCTTCCCATCCAAGTAGACCTTCTCAAGTTGATGGTCCACTCCCACCTTTAATTGTCCCACTTACCGAAGTCCTCGATCACACCATTTTTGTCAACAGCCAAAAAAAAATTCTCTAGAATTGGTTGCATAGAATAAATCCCTGTATCTATTACTCCTTTCAAAAGTTAATCCTCTTATCATTGCCAATTGAGATTCCCATTCTGTCACAAGTGATTCTTGCCATTTTAGAGTTACCCTCAAGTGGCTTGATTATGTTTTCCACACGTAGGAAAATCTTCTTGAGTTAGCATTAAATGTCACCAATGAGTGAGAATCATACTTAGTTTTATTAGCAACCAACTCTCTTTAGAAAATTCCAATTTCATTGCTGAACTACCAGAGCCATTTGTTAATGAGGGTTTGTTTTTTACATGGAGATCTACAAGACCGATTCCGCCTAAGTCACGGTACAGGCACGTTGATTCCTAACTAACATAGTAAATCCTTCTTTTTTCTATAGTACCACCCTATAGGAAACATCTTTGTAATTTATCAAGGGTTTCTTTAACTCTGATTGACATTGCAAACATTAACATAAAAAAGATAGGTAGCCTATTTAGGACTAGTCTCAACAAAGTTATTCTTTCTCCAAGAGAAAGGGACTTTTCTTTTCAACTCGAGAGTCTTGCCTTTACTCTATCAATAATCAGCTTCCGCATCTTTATCAAGCTCATTGTGGTGCCAAGAGATAATCCCAAGTAAGTTGTAACCCATTGTCTACTTTGCTGGTAATCTTTCCTACCCAATCCATAGTAGTTTCATAATCAAAACCAATGCCATATAAACAACTCTTCTAAAAATTAATCTTGAGTTTGGAAACTACCTAGAAACACCTCAGTAAATGTTTAGCATTAATAAGGCTATAAATATAAGGTTTACATAGGATTACCGTGTCATCAATAAATTGCAAATGAGAGAAAACCATCCAATTTCTGCCAACTTCCATTCCTTAACAAAGTCCCGTACTAATAGTTTTGTGCATGAGCACATTAAAGGCTTCTGTCACACAATTAAATAGGAAAGGTGAGAGTGGGCATCCTTACGTAATCCTTATCTCATTCTAAATTGATTTGTAGGGTTGCTGTTAACCAAAATAGATATGGATGCTAAAGAAAGACATGCCTTAACCCATTTTCTCCATCAATTGCAAATCTCAATTTGCTTAGAATAAAGTCAAGAAACTCCCAATCCACAAAATTGTACACCTTTTCGAAGTCAACCTTGAAGAACAATCCACCAATTGCCTTTTTTCTTATATAATCAATGACCTCACTTGCAATAAGGTGGTAGTCAATAAGTTGTAAACCAGCAACAAAAGCAAATAGTTTCTCACAAAAAACCTTGCTAATCACCAATTTCAGCCTATTGGCAAGTGATTTGGCAACAATTTTGTAGAGACTACTAACAAGACTTATTGATATGCAATCGTTAATAGAGGTAGGGCCACTACACTTGGGTATGAGTGTGAAAAATGATGAATTAACCTTGTTGTCCAAAAAAGTTTTATCATAAAAATCCTTGACCATCTTCATTATCTTTCTTTTGAAAGTTCCTCATTGCTTCTTGAAGAAACCCATACTAAAACCATCTGGCCTTGGAGCTCGACTACTGTCACAGCTGGCAATGGACATCCAAATTTCTTGTTCACTAAAAGACTTTTCTAGAGTTTTCGCTAAGTTGTCTTTGAGCATCCTAAATTCGCCTCTTAGATCATTCAATGATGCATCTGCCTTTTTCGCATACAATGATTGAAAGGGGCTCTTAATTTATGTCTTTAGGACCTCAAGATCCTCAACTGCTCTTCCACTGGTCACAAGAGAATTTATTGTGCTTCTTTTCTTTCTTACCAAAGTGATGTTGTTGAAAAACTTGTATTTCTATCTCCTTCTAGTTGCCACCTCACCTTGGATTTCTGCTACTAGCTTCTCTTTTCAGCTCTTAGTGCTCCCCACAATTCAGTTTTTAATTTTATTATCTTTTCTTTAATCTCAACTATGTTTCCATAGTTTTGCTGTTCCAACTCAAAAATTGTGAATTTCAATTTTTATTCTACTAATATTTTGTCTGCCAATCCCATAAATATTAAGTTGCCTTTATGCACTTCTTAGTTTCCCTTAATCTGTACCATACATCACTTCTGCACCCTCTGATAGTTATTGCCTTCTTCCATGCTTTATCAAACATTGGTTGGAATATGACTTTGTCTAACCAATGGTTGAAAAAGTGAAACAGCTTTGGGCCCTAATTCTTTTCTTCCATGGTGAGTGCAATAAGGTTGTGATTCAAAACTGATCGTGGTAAGCACAGTTGATGTATGTTGTGATAGGCTTCCGTGATATCCAACAAGATTAAAAATCGATCAAGTTTACTATAAGACATGAATTCCCTATTGCTTGCCTATGTGAACTTTCCCCTCGACCTGAGTAAGCCCACTAAACTACAATCCTCTATGAATTCCACAAACTCTCCATGGCTCTTTCATTAGTGGTGACCCCTAATTTTTCTTCACTACTTTTTACCACATTAAAATCCCTTTCGATGCACTAGCGAGTAATTTCTTCACTTATTATCCTCCTCAAATCATCACATGAATTCTGTCTTTTAGAATCAACATTGAGGCCATACACGTTGCCCATTCCACACCTGATATTAGGTTCATTCACCCGTCCTACAATAATAGTATATTTTCTGTCAACAATTACATTTTCAGTAGCCAAAACTCCCTCATCTCAACATAACAAGAAGCCTTAAAACTCCCAATTACAAGTGATGTCGCCCACCTGAGCTTTCTATTTCTCTAAAGGCTCTTTACTATTCTCTATTTCAATTTTTGGCATTTGGTTTCTTGTACCAAAAAGAATTTGGGACTATGTGTAGCAACCAAGCTTTTAAAGGCCTTTTTTTTTTTCTAGTTTGCCCATACCTTAAACGTTCAAAGAAATAGACAACATTATGGACTCATAAAAATAACCCAAGTAATAAAACATACCATGCAAAGAACGCTACCTCTTTCTCTTTACAATTCCTTTAACTTCACAACGGTGAAAGTTCTTGTCATAGTCTACCTATCTTGCTTATACACCATCCCTAAATGAATCCCCACTTCATAAGTTACCTCTGATTCCCTTATTATCACTCCATTTTGATATTGGATATCTTCATTAGTGATTCGATTTCCTCAAAAATTATGCTATTCCATCCCTCTTTGCTCTACATTAATACATTCCTTGATTGAAAATGGGGCTTTTAGTTCACTTTCTTTGGTTCTTTGGCCATCTGATATTCTAAGCTCTTCGTTCTTACTTCTATTTCCTATTCCTGCAACTCTTATGAAGTTGTCCTTTTTCGACTTTCTGTCAACCGTATTTTCTTCTCTCTGATCTGCCCTTTTTTTGTTTGATTTTTTTATAGGCTTTTTTTTTGTTGATATTGCAACTTTTGTACTCAATCTCTAAAGGATTTGGATGCTTGCATTCCCGTTCTCTTTGTTCCTTCTATTGCCTATCATAAAATGTGACAACGCTTTGCTCTCTGGGTTCATCGTCTTTTGTTTCCCTTGTAATTCACTGCCTTCTAAATTCTTACCTTTCTCATGGTTTTTCCTTTGATTCAAAGCCCTGCCTCTATTCAATTCCTTTAGGCATGGTCTTAGCTCCAACTCATTCTCCACAAGACTTAGCTTGATTCCTCATAACTTTCAGTCTTCTATAAATAAGTCAAGCCTATTCTTCTTCCTTTTACTAGTATTATCCATTCATCATTTTCAGCCCAAAGCTCAATCTCGTATCCGAGCTTTTCCCCTCTGAAAGCAGCCCCATTTTGATATGATAGCCTATCATTTTTGAGTGGCTTATCTAATTCTGGACAACTTTCCTAACTTAACGTCTTGCATATCATGACTTCCCTTATCACATTTTCATCTTTAACTTTCCCTAACACCTCTCTTCTTGGGATAGGTGATCTAAATTTGAATTTGAAATGATCAAAATACTTTTTTACCCTTATCACACGTTTCCCCTTAATTGCCTCAGTCACCATTTTCATCTCACTGTCTCCGCCACCATGGGTTTGGTCACACAATTTGAGACTTTTTGATCTCTTTATATCCTTTACATCCATTACTCCCTTCTCTTTATCTTCTTTTCTTATCATAAGGGAGACCATTTGGCCATTAATTTTCAAGTGTGTCGTCTATGGGACCTTTCGCTACTTTGTAGTCTTAATCAATATCCTCACATGGTCAAATCTTTCAAAATAAATAATTGGTCTCTCAAGTTGAACACCTCTTCCCCATTCCCTAACAATCGCATTAAACACATTCCTATGCCATAAACGCAATGGGATGCCTTCAATAATGAACCATGACTTGACCATGTTCTCTCCCTGTGAAGTCTTGATTCTATTAACAGCTTCGAACTAGACTCCTAGAACTTCAGGATAGAGGTCTAAGATCACATTCATCTAATCTTCATCCTCGAAGGTGATGACCGCTTTTCGTCCCCCTAAGGTTTTCATGCTTGTTGAGATACCTTTACCACACATCCTCGCTTATGTCGTTTTGATATGGATACCCTACTTTAGTGTGCCTGCAAAGCTCCTCTCAAACCATTCTATATTAGTCTCTGGAATCTCAATAGATAACTCTCTTATTGTTTGGGTTCTTTCATTCTTGTGAACAGTGTTCTTTTCGTTCAACACCCCTATTATCGCTTTCTATCCTTTCTTAAAAAGCAAGGCATCTCTGAATATTCTCCTCTCTCTCTCTTACTCTGCCAACCTCTGTTCAAAGTGTTTCTATGTAGGTATTCATTCTCCCTTCTTCATTTTCTAGCTTACCACCCATATTCAACTTCTTTCACTTCAAGATGCCTCATTCCGTCTTTCTATTGTTCCCATACTTTATAGCTCTTTGCATCTCCTCAATGTAGCGGTATCTAACAAACTCAAATTTGAAGTTGTTACCTCTAAATGATTCGCTCTTGCTTCCCAAGTATAGGTCAACAACCACTCAAAACTTGTCAAACCATTTCTTCACTTCTCTCTAAGACACAGTGGGAGTGGTGTTGTCCACAAAGACCATGAAATGTTTGCTCTTCCATTCTTCAATGTCTTGGTGTTTCATTCTTCCTTATTGGATGTCCATCTTCTCATATCATTCCCTCCTCCGCATCATGTTGTTCACTGTCTTTTCTCCATCTTATTTTTTGCAAAAGTGGAAGGTTGTGAAGTGACTTAATTAATGTATTGTTTTGTATTGTACTATGGTGTAGAACAATTCTTTCAAAGAATAAGTAATAACCGAAATCAATTATCTATATTATTTGAATAAAAATTGCTTGGAAAAATTTTCTAAAGTCAAGTGCTTTTAAAACAAATCCTTTTCTTACCAAGATAATAATTCTATTTAACTGTTCGTGTACATAATAAAATATCCATAATATTAAAAATTAATACATACATGGTCTCAATGTGACTAAAAGTTTCACCACTAACAAAAAAGGAAGAGATTTGCTAGCTTCTCAGCTCATATTGTAGTAGTAATTAAATACCTTTTGCATTATTTTCAAATTCTTTTTTGTTTATATCCATAATAAAAAAACAGCAATATAATATGCATTGTCTTTTCTGTACATAGTAATACATCCTTTTTATATGTCACAGAATATATAATTAAGGTCATTGCCTTGCATTTTCCCATGAAAAATAGAAAAGAGATTACGAATTCTGAAAGCAAAGTGCATGTTAGGCCCTATCCCCAATTCTCGCGTACTTCTCGACCTGAGAAATGTCAAGGATTTCGTCCATTCCACTTGCCAAGAGAAACCTGGAATGCCCAACAAACGTCAATATATAATACATAGAAAGCGAAATTCGAAACAACAGATAATTTGGAAAACTATTTAAGTAGACTTGAGGAGCTATAATGTGCCTTACTTGTCTCTGAGAACTCTTGTCATCAATTGACAGCCTCCAGGCACCGACGATTGCACATTTACAGCGATATTTGGGTTGTGGATACTCTGCCTTATGTGTACCCAACCAACTTCTTCATTTTTTTCATTTGAAACTTTAGCCCTGAAGTTGCAGTAAAACAGAACTTTTGATCATCAGAGCAAAATGCAGAAACTTGGTTGTAACAGTTGTTTCTAAAAACAATGAATTTGTCAAAGGCTCCAAGGTTGTTAAAAAATTCATTGTTAAATGTTTTTACCTGTACATGTGAGCATCAATGGCTGCTGGACTGTCGTTTGAGTCCACAAGGCAGCCTTCGCTTACCCAGCAGTCACCGCAGGAGTCCAATTCCCAGCCTTCAAGCTGACCTTCCTGCAAGTAATCAATCGTACCCGGTTGAAAATTGATGTTGACCTCAAAGGCTTAAACCCGAATTTTAGCTGAAATCAAATGTAACATATAGTAAATTTAATTAGAAAGTAGGTACCTCAACGTAAGATCGGAATGCTTCAATCGCCTCCGTACCTCTTGCCTTTGCATATTTAGGCTCAGAGATGATATTCATCCTAAGCTCAATAGACTCCAGAGGTTCTTCAAGATCTTTTATTAGACTACCTATTCCTTCATCTGATCCGGAAAGCTTCATGTGTACCATTTCGATGATGATTTTTACTACCATAAAAGCCCCTACAGGATTAAAAATCAAATCCATATTGCTATTTATTAAACCCTGGAAACCAATTAAAGGGTGAAAGATAATAATCATAAAAGGGAAAAACACACAAAACGCTAACCATCATCCAGGAAATAATTCTCTTTGAGTGCACCATGTCCTGAAGTTTCCATCATGAGATGTGTTTCAATGCCATCCTTGTTCAGTTGAACGGCCTTATCAATAACATTCCGGTATCCGACACGATACAAGCAATGATGACCTCCCCTTTCAGTGATAAATTTTGTAAGTGCCATGCTTGTACGAGCATCGGTAACAATAGTGGTACCAGGATGTTCCTTCAAAACAATGGCAGACATTAGGCCTATAAGCTTGTCCCCATTGATGGGGTTGCCTTTGTTGTCGACTACACCACTGCGGTCTACATCGGTGTCGAAAACAATCCCTAGATCAGCTGAGTTGTGTAGCACAGCAGCTCTGGTTAATGCCATTGCAGTTTTGTCTTCAGGATTAGGGATGTGATTGGGGAACATCCCATCTGGATTGAGGTGCAGAGAACCAAAGGTATCCGCGCCAAGCTTGTCTAACACATCCCATGTGAAGAAGCCTCCTGATCCATTTCCAGCATTTACAATTATCTGCAATTTAGGTGCACCATTATATATGGAAATGGTTGAATGGGTTTCTTTTAAATTAATTTTGGAAAGTACCCTTATATGCGAAGTGTCAAATAATTTAACTGATGATGAAATCTTTTTACAACTTTTGTTGTCAAGAATTGAAACAATGGTGGAATGATGCTTTCTTTCAAATTATTTTTTTAAAAAAAATAGTATATCCAAAGTGTCCATTAATACTAACTAACGAAATCTTCTTTCATCTTAATTTATAAGATATTGATAAAAAAACAGAAAAAATAGCTCTTTCTGTAACACAAATATATCCGCATATAAGCAAACATAAATGTGTTCGGGAAGTGTGATACTCGCTTATATTTAGAATTGAAAATATTATCCTTTTAATAATAATTAACATCAAAATTAACAAATGTAACGATTTTTATTACTTATGTATTAAATGATTCATTTATTAAATAAAAATTATTAAAGGTTTTTCTATTAATTGAAACTGAAACATTTTGCTTGCCTAAATTAGCAAAACTTATAAGTTGGACGTAAGGTTAATTTTTATTTCTTTCTGCTTAAAGAATTAATTAAAATATTTCTCATTAAGGGTAATGCATAAATGTTTTGGGACTCTTGTTATGGGCTGGGTTGAGCAGACTAAACCCTTTTTAAAACGGTAGGCCTGTTCTTTATATATATATATATACTAGGAGAATTCTTGGCCACACGTTAGGAAAAACTTGGCCTGTTTTTGGATAAGCCTACAGCTTACCAAGCACCATATCAGGAGCAGCCAACAGACTTTTGAACGAACATGAACGGGCATGAATGGACACACAAAGAAACTAAAAGGAGCAGCCAATAAAACCTGAAATCCTTTAAGTGGAGTGTCATAGTGAAGCGGATGGTTCACTCTCTCCTTGATGATGTCTCGAAGGTGCTTTGCATAAGCGCTCATAAAATCAACCTTTTTCGATGGAAAGTTGAGCATGGTGGATACTTTCGTCAGCCTGTTCGCGTACTTACGAGCAGCTTTGTCACATATCTGTTCCACCTCTGGTGAGGTTAGCCCTCCTTTCTTGGTGAAGAATTTCAGACCATTGCGGGTGTAGGGTAAGTGAGAAGCTGTCATCTGCAACACACCATTCAACTCTCATCGTTTTCCCTTCTATAGATTCATATATAATATGTTTTCCATAGTCTTAACATTTTGATTCCAAAAAATTGCACTTAAAAGAAGACCTCAATTACTTCATTTTAATACTGATCAATGTATCTCGTTCCCTAAGGATATTGAGGTTTTAAATTTTTTAATACGGATGATGAATTGCTTAATAAAGGAATGAATTATCTTGTTACATAACCAATTTGTCAAAAAAAAAAAATGATGGAAATAGCGTAGGCGCTTCACTGTACCATTATTGAAGCATCGTAGCAAAATGGTGGCAGCAATGTGCTCATAAAACAAGCTGGCGTCGTTGCAAGGCCCATGTCAAATACCAAGCAACCAGCTCGAGCAAGGCCTGCGAATACTGCTACACTGAGAGATGCTCCTGATATTCGAGGGTCTTTGCCAAGTGATACTCTAACATCTTCCGCTGGACGTCGTTCTCGTTCTTCCAAGGCCTTGATAACCCACTCTCCAAAACTCTCGGCAATTGCTTCCACGGCTGGAGGGGTTAGGTCCACTGTTCGACCCTTTTCGCCTTCCAACGCAACCCCCCGAACATCGGACCCGTTTTGGAGTCTCCTAATCTTGTTTATCTCTTCATCGACGACCACTTCATTGTACTTCACAGTGCTAGAAGATTTAACGCATATGACTTTGCTTGACCGTGATGAAAATGAAAAGCTAAGCGTCTTTTGCGATGCATCTTTAGCTGGTAATGGTGAGAAACTCGGTTTTCGAGCATTGCCTCGCAAGGGTATTGGGGATGTTGAAGTAGAAGCCATGGATTTCTGTTCAAGTTGGCGCTCTTGGTTTGTTTGAAAAATCCTGGAAGGATGGGTTTTAGACCGATCGAGAAAGCTTTGAAAGATAAGAATAACCCAATAAACTATAACCCTACAATTGAATGCAGTACCTATCCAGGAAATAAATATCCGTAAACAAACTTCCAAACGGCTCGATTTTTCCTTGTTTTATTTAATCGAAAACATTAATATCATTACAATTGAATGCGCAATGATATTTCTCTTTCCAAAATAAAGCAACAGTATATTCTTCCGGGGTGCCACGCAAGTAAATATCGTGGACAAGAATCAAAGATATGGCAAGCCTAAAAAATCTAAATTTATTATCTCTTTTTTTCCTCATTGAAACGTGAGATATTCCCAAAAAAAATGAGATTTTTTATCCAAAAAATAAATAAATTACACTCAACAAATCATATATATATTTATGAAAACTATACAACATTACTAGAGGGTTTCTCTTATGATAGTTGAATAAGTAGTGTAAGTGATAATAAATCAACTTTTGGAAGGGCATTCACCATAAAGGGAGGAGCCATTTTATGGGTTTTTAAAAAACAAACATGCATAACTCATTTTATTTTGGAATCTAAATTGCAAGTACAAGAAAAGAGGCGGAATTGTTAATAATAAGTTTGTTATTTGATGTGGAGTTATGGTCACAGCCAATGTTAGTCATCTCTTTGCACTGTTTTTGTTTTTTAATAAGATGGTAAGATTGATTGTATTTCAAAATGAATGGGGGATAGGAGTATCCCATTATAACCTGACATAAAACCCACAACACCACTAAAAACACTCTACGAGAACGAAACTACTTTGACAGACCATCATTTACTTTTGGTCCAGCCAAGCAGAGATCAATATGCACCTTACGAAAAGTTTATACATCAAATCTATACATGTCAAAAGAACTTGTACATAACTCACAGGCAGAGGTGAACTCAAGAATTTTTTTGAGTGGTGTTATAACTAAAACAATAATAATAATTAATAATTAAAAATATAAATATGTTAAATTCATAAACTAAAAGTTTTAACATTAAATTATAGAAAATGTAAATTCAATACATAACATCCATTTGTTAAAAATTACTACTCATCAGCATAAACTAAAATATTAGAATTAAATAAAATATTATCTTATATAGCAAATTATCAAATTCAACAACTAACAATATGACAATTTTCTATTCATTAACCAAAATTAAATATAAGCATCCACAAACTATATAAAATTAAATAAAAAAATCAAATAATCAAACAATATATCTACAAAATGAATCAAAAAAAGAATGACTTATAATTTCAAGATATTATTTGGCATGCAATAATATTTTCTATTAGCTGGATTATAATTATGGATCCAAACTATCAAATTAATCAAAAAATATTTAAACATAAATTATTTAAAAACTTAATTTGGGTTGAAAATTACTTACAACTTGAAACTTAGATGAGTTGTTTTGATAGAGTGAAAAACGAATCCAATGATCGAGGAGAGGAATTGTCACTATGGATATCATAATTAAGACTTGAATTTCGGGAAAGAAAGTAGTTTAGACTTCGACTTTTTTAATAAAATCTTAAATTATAAAAGAAAAATTTTTTGTCTTGTCATGTAGTATTTAAATATTAATATGATAAATCTAGTTTGACTTGGAGTGTTTGACCCCTTACAAAATTGTAAAAAAATTAATGGACTCATTAGTATCACTAACTACACAAAACTCTAAATAAGTAGTATAACAAGTAAAAAATTTTGGTAAATGCCGGTGTCATGTGACTCCACCTCTCTTAAGGTAGGTCCGCCCATGCCCGAAGGGAAACTTCAAAGTAGATATCAACCAGCTTAACAGGGATCATAAAATGGGTAACCAGTCAAGCTTCAGACATAAACAAATTAAAATAATCCAACAGAAAGCACTTATAGCAACATCAAATAGCATTAAGATGCGCAACACGGAAGAAACATATTAATACATAGTAGAATCAAGACACATCGCACTGAATTGACCACCTCCAGTGTCAGCACAGCACCCTCCGTTACCATGAAGTCATTAATCCAAAGTAAATTCGTTGGCCTAAGTATTCCTTCTTGAGTTTGCTTCTTCATTCGTAGAGCAAGATATATGTTTGATCTCCCATCCACAAATCTTTCCAAGAATATTATATGTTTAAATGACCAGCATCCTCATTCTCCATGACACCTCTTTGGAGTTAGTGATCTATTTGACAAATACCTATAGATTTGGAGAATAAGGCAAGAATATCCCATGCTCGTTTCTCAAGATACGACCGATACTAGAGTCCCCTGGGCAACCTCCAGAACCTCCATCAGCATTAAATTTGAGACATCCCTCTTGTAGCCTAGTCCAAGCCTCCCTTTTCTTTGTTTTCTTGCTCTTAATAGGGGTGGTTCGTTCATTTGGGAATCTAGCAAGATCAAAGATTGAGGCATTATGTCCGAGCCATTTAGCGTTCATCCACCATACCACTTTAAGTTTGGTAAGTTCAAAGGTTTGCTCCTCGTCCCAAATTTTACCTCTAAACACCATATCATTTCTTGTTGTCCAAATAGCCCATATAATGGCATACCAAGTCATTTTCTGAATCAAGCCATTGTTAAGGGAGTTAGTGACCTTAAACCAAGAAAGAAAACAGACTAATGGGTCATTGTGAACCACTTACTGTACATTCCACAAGGCTCCGTACTACTACCACTAAGACCAAGATTTGTCACAAGTGAAAAATATGTGGCTTACCGGTTCAATCTCACGTCAACATATCAAGCAAGTAGCTGCCTTCGCACAAATGATGCCTTTGCTCACCAATTTGTCCTTAACCGCCAGCCTTTTTTGAATAAGCTGTCAACAGAGAATTTCAATTTTGAGAAGGGCAAGATCAGACCAAACAAGCTTCTAATGGTCAGCTGAGTTGGAATTGGAGAGGAGCACCTGACGACAAAAAGAAGATGAGTAGTTACCACTAATGTTGTACTTCCTTACAAGTTTATCATGAAATTCTCTGTTGATTGCTTGCTCATTAATTATAGCATTGAAGTTAACCCATTGTTCATGTTTCCATCTAAAAACATTCTTGTGTAGCTCTATTTTCTACCTCCATTCTTTGCCAACCCAGTCACCAAATTTATCAATATTACCCTCTTTCCTAGTTGTCAATGTATAAATTCTCGTAAACTCTCCCTTAAGAATGGAACCGTCTACCCATTCATTTTCCCAAAAACTGATGTGGTAGCCATTACCAAAGGATAGACCATTCCTTCCACTACAAAAGAGCTAAAGTCACAAGCACCTAAGAGTGGTTTTAGTAAAATATATAATAAAAAATGCAGACATATAAGCTTGAGGCATGAATATGTCAAATAATTAATTATTGATGGAGTAATTACAATTATATATGTAAGAATATATAAAAATTTGGTTGATCCCTTTATTAAAGGATTCATTAGAGCCTTGGTGAGAAAGACTTCATTTAGGATAGATCTAAGATCCTTTGCCTACAATCACCAC
The DNA here is from genome assembly GCF_000208745.1 of Theobroma cacao. Classification (NCBI taxonomy): domain Eukaryota; kingdom Viridiplantae; phylum Streptophyta; class Magnoliopsida; order Malvales; family Malvaceae; genus Theobroma; species Theobroma cacao. The sequence continues at coordinate 35,844,645 of NC_030851.1, forward strand.
TAATGGAAGACCAAACCTTTTCTCTAACACTATTACCGGTTACGAGGTTCACTTGATAAAAAAAAAAAAACAAAGAAAAGGTTATTGGTAAGTGGAAGAAGCACTTAGAGGATAAGTGTCATATTCTTAGTAAAATTCAATTATAATATCTGCCTCAAATTTACAAAAGCGTAAAAAAACCTTACCTATATGAACATATAGGACGGTACCCCTTCTACCAAATGTAAATTGAGTCAACTTTTGGAAATGTTCACAAAATACTAGAATCTAGTACATGGCCTTACAAGTGTTTAAACTATCGGTTTAGTTTCTAAGGAAATTAGATAATATAATCTGTGTTGTCATTTTAGTTTTGATAATAAAAATAACAGTTTAATCTATTAAAACACTATTTATTTCATCAAAACTTTAAATTACTTAAACTACAAAAAGATTCAAGCCAAAAGACATCTTTTTTTTATGCATGATTTTATTAGTGGTTGATTTTTTGTTTTTTAACATTACAATTTAAGTGGGGGATTGTTGGAGAAATTGAACCTATTAGGATATCTATGAAAGTAGTACAAACAAATTGCTCTTAGAAACTATTTGGGGGAATGACTAACAAAAAAAGTTATTAGTTCAAAACTCAAAGGTTATAACCTTTGATGAAAGGTGTTTACTAGGTTAAAACTGAAAGGTGGATAACCTTTGATGAATACTAATGGTCTTTGAAAAATAATTATAAATTTATCTATAATCAAGTATTGAAATCCAGAATTAATTCATTCAAAAACATAATTCATCTTTCTCTATCTTGCTCTCAAGCAAACTCATTTTTTCTCTGAAACTTTAAAGAGAAAATTTCAAATTTGTTGTCTATATTTTTTTTGAGAACTTTGGTTAAATCCTAGAAGTATTTGCCATTAATTTCAACAGCAACATAATAAGAGTGTAATTACCTTAAAAGCAGTACATAAGGTTCTAATCTATACGCATCAAGAAGAATAAAATTCTCCAAATTCTATTCTTCAAATTAATTATATATTATAACAATGCATTGGGTTCGATACAAGAGAAGAACAAATAATAGTACAATATTAAAAAAAATACCATTAACTATAAGATATTAAAGTATATAATATAGTATCATATAACATTTTGGTATTTTATTAGAACAATCCATTATTGATAATTTTTATTGTCAAATCTTTAACATCATTTATGAATCATGCACATATCTTATAATAATCATTTAATGTAAAATAAAATCACACAACTCTCGACAAATATAACAATTTGTCAATGATTTTTCTTAACATCCATATTATTGTTCTCTGGAAAGTCAATTATTAAAGATTTAAAAAGATAAATCAACGGGGTTACATAAGTTTAAAACCTTACATAGGAAAAACAGAGTTTGACCCATATAAACCACCCCCCACCCTAAACAACCATTGCCTGAACCTTATCTTACAAAATGAAAGCCCACCTTGTACAGTTCCAATCAATACAAAAAACATTTCACAAAAAAACGTTTACTTTGCCAAAATGAGATCCTAAGTCCTCAACAGGTCGTTTCACTATGAAAAAATATATCTCAACGAAACCACTCAAACAGGGGCGGAGTGTCCCTCCCAAAATTTATGAAATTTTTTTTATATTATATATTTTTTAATTATATTTAAAATAATTTTTTATTAAATAATTAATATAATTAAAAAATAATAAAATTACTTTACAAGCCCTATTCAATTTTACTCAAATTCTTAAATCTTTTCTAATTTTTTAAGTTTTTCCACTCATCTTTTCCTCTCTTCTTTTTTGTTCTTATATTGTGAAATTATAAAGAGGTAAATTTTTTATTTAATTTTTTCTATTTATATTATTATTATTTTTCAATCCTATTATATTTGCTCATATGTTTTAAATTTCTATAGTTTTTTTTTTAATTTCTACCAATCATCAACCATATTCTTTTTTTTTTTGCTATATAGGTTATATCTTCTACTTGTCATGTTTTTTTTCTGTTATGTAGATTTTATTTTTAATGATTTTAATTTTTAAATTTTTTTTTATAATTAGGGGAGGGGGATTCAAATCCTACTCTTTAGGCAGATGGATTATGTATCAAGCAATGAGACAAATGCTCGGGTGTATTTTAATTTTTAAAAATTAAAAAATTATTGTATATGTAATTTTCAAATATAAGTTCTAACGTTACATTATTGGTTTTTGTTTAAAATTTCACCAACATATTATTTTTTATTAATCCTAATTATATAAGAAAAAAGTATCTTGAGTATATGTTTTTTATATGCTTTACATTTTATATTTAGTTGAAAGGAAATTATCTTAAGAATAAGAAGAAATTATTAATTCTGTATATCATATTTAACTATTTATATTTTATTTATTATAATTTAATATTTAGTATTATAAACTTAAATATAATAAAATAAGAATATTATATATTTACTACATTAATTTTTTAATCATTTATATTGAGAAAGACAAGACTCTTAAACAAAATGAATGATAAGTTTCTTATAAATAATTTTGTTGTTTATATTAAGAAAGATATTACCGTCGTCGAACAAAATTTTTCTAAAATACTATTATAAGTTTTTTTATTTTTTTTATTTATATATTATATAAAATTATTGTCTATTATGAATTTTTTGATTATTAATAATTTAAAAATTTTAATTTTTATTCTTCTTAGACCTCTCCAATAAAAATTAACTAACTCTATCCCTGCACACAAAATATTAACCAGCTTCAAACTTTGATCCACAATCCAGAAAATGACAGCAGCCTGTAAATCCACCCAACAGTTATTTTACCAGCACCCATCAATGACACTCAGATCACCCATTCCAGAAATTCCGCATGCAGTATATTATTTGACCTATAAAGGGAATCCATCCTTTCACCATGACTGGTCTACCATTATCTCACATATCCTTGCAGTGAAGAGCTCGTCCTTGTCTACCCTTTCTTTTGCCCAAGAACCTGCTCTACCATTGGCCTTCCAAGATCAATTTGTGATTTGTACTACGCTTACCAGCTCCCTAACTTCAACTATTTGTTTGTATTTCTTTCTCCATTACTAAAGTCTCCTACTTGGGTTTGATCCCGCTTCACCTCTTTTCTCACAACTGCTGTCTTCAAAATCAAGCTTTGTTTCTTATGTTCCCATCGTTCGAGCTTTAATTTTTCAATCTATTCTCCCCCTTACCCTTCACTTCTCCTCCTTCCCTAGCCCACACCCCTTTTCATGATAAGACCCTCTTTTTAAATGCACTCCCCTCTTCCATCTCTGTCCATATATATTTTCCTTTATCCTTTCTTTTTTTCGTTTTTCTACTCGCCCTCATTCCCTCACCCTTCCCATCCACTGCCGTGGCCACCACAATACAACCTCAGGTGCCTCATCATAAACATAGTTCTCATAATTTTTCAATTTCGTTCTCCCAATCAACCTACTACCTTGTCACCCTCCCAATCAATTTCGTTTTTCATCACCCCTTGCTACCAGCCTTAAACTTTTACCTAATTCCCATGTTTCCTTAACTTTATCTCTGATCAGCTTATTTCTGTTCACAATATCGCTGCTGTTCACAATATCGCTGCTGGTCAAAGACTCATTTATCATTCCTGCTTTGAACGTCCTCCTTCTTTCGTCCAACTGCTATTCCTTTTTTCTTTCCTTTGTACTTCTTCTTCCCTCCACCGCTCAGTTTGATTTCAATTTCATTGATCATCCCAAGCTTCCTATTTTTCAGTTTCCCTTCTAATTTGCTATTTTTATCCTTTGCCTGTTTTTTATTTTTAGCCCATTAATCAGTTGAGTTGTTGTTTTCTCTCCCACACTGAGCCCAGATGTACAACTGCTCTCTTCCTCATCTTCTAGCCCCTTTTCCGTTGGGCTTTCTTCTATTTCTCCCATATCTTGGGCCTCCACCCTACCTACATAGTCTGGTCCTCTCTCTCTGCCATCTCTTTCTCTTTCAGATTTTTGTCTCTTTTTTGGTCCATTTCTTTCTCTTCATTTATCTGGCCATTTTCTTCAGTTCCTTGGTTTTCTTGTGGCCCATCTCCAGGCCGTTTGTGATTCTTTGCTCCCTGGTTTCTTTTTCTTTTTTCTCGCTCAGTGCACCATCCTCGTTTCTCGTTTCTCTTTCGGTGTCAGTCTCCTTCTGTCTTATTTCTATCACCACGTCTCCTTTCTCCCCTTCTTCCATCAGTGATATAGTTGATATACTTTAATCTTATCTAATTTTGTAGTTATCCTTGATGCGAACATCAACACAACGACAATGCAGCTCAAGAAGTTACCTATATAAACTTTAGCCAGATAGAAACAATAAAGGTGACTTCTGATATAGGAGACCCTTAGAATATTTATTATTAACATGTCCAAAGTGAATAGACTATTCTACATATGCGATACTAGATCATGCTATACAGTCGCATAAAAAATTTTTATCTTATCCATAGAATATTATGAAGATTTTTGCATTTTGATAGAGATAATGAGGCAAGCCGAAAGCTACTTGAACTGTAACTACACCAATCAAATCAATAATCAAAGAAAGCAATAACAATAAAAAATGACATAGTGTTGGAAAAGACATAAGCTTTTAAAGTCTTTCCCCATTTTATTTTACTTTTTTTTTCTTGTTTGTTATGGTAATAGGAGATAGCCTCCATACTTTGTAAGCAGGATTTGAACCTAGACTCTGCAAAGAGGACATAAGCCGCTGGTTACCTTAAATCATACAATGAGGTGTCTTTTAATATAATTAAAGATTTCTTTTCAAATTTTTATTATTGAGACTCATAAACTAATTATAACGATTTCACACTGCAAAGTTCATAAAATGATTTTCCTTCCAATCCCAAAATTTAGCAAGCACACGTGTTAGATATTCATGAAACTTCTTTTGAAGAAGATTCCACCATAATAAATTTAACTGAGCACATTTTTAAAATGTGTTATTAAAAATATTTTTAGTAATATTTTTTTATATTTTTAAAAATATTTTTATATATGTGATTTCACTATATAAATTTTTAGCAAAATTATGAATAAAATGTAATTATAAAAATTACATATACTAATAAAGATTGTACTTTTTTATATTGCTATTAAATGTAAAAAAAATGAAACTAAAAATTTAAGTAGTTACACTTTTTAAAATTTCACTACACAAAGATATATTGCCTAAATAAGTGTGATTAAAACTTAAATTTGTGATGGTGTTGTTTTTCTTTCAGACTAAACTTGAACTTCTTAACTAGGTTTTGGTGTTTTACATTAAGTTTGATAGGAACGTATTTATAATGATGCAGGTTTTTTTTAAGTTTTGGTGTTTTACATTAAATTTGATAGGAACGTATCTACAATGATGCAGTTTTTTATTTTTTATAATTAAGAGAGGAGGAATTTGAACTCTACTCTTTAAACAGGAAAATAATACACCAATCAATAAACCAAATGCTTAGGTGCTTACAATGATATAGTTTCTTTGCTTAGCTTTAAATATATTCTTTTATTTACATTGCAAAAGTGCACAAATATATTGCAACCAATCATGCGAAAGGTCTCTCTTTGAGATTAGATTGCATCCTGGGTTCAAGTTCAGTTACTAGATCAATATCAAGCATCTACAGCTCTTTTGATGATAGATTCAAGTTGTCAACTACCTATTAGTATTTGAATGTAGGTAGAATTTGTAGAATGGAAGAGCATGTGGAATGCAGGATGCAGGCCGGTGTCATACTGATCTCTCTGAATGACTGTGATTAGCACAGTGATGATCAGCAGAAACAATTGCGGCAAATCCTTCTCTTAACCTCATTGGGAATCAATGGTGTCTCTTAACCGGGTTCCGAGGTTTACCCGAGTTCCATGGTGCTTTCATGACTAGGTAGAACAAATTACAACAGCTCTGTCAGTTCAGTTCATACTGCTAATGCTTGCTAATCAACATGCCATATCTCTATCTTGGTAAAAGAAAGTACATATCGTATCAAAACCACCTAAGTAACTGCATCCAGTTAACTGAATTATTATGTTATTCTACACCATTACATTTATAGGACTTAAAAAACTAAGATTACAGTTCGGTATCTGTTATGATATGCAGAATAATACATTAACTCTTTCGAGCACAGAACATAAAGCCTAAGACTATACATAATAAATTACAGAGTACAGAGACTACACTTGAACCATACCTTCACTTTCCAAACCTTTGCAACCAGGAATTTCAATCCACTCCAGTTGGATTAACACTTCCCCACACTCAACATTTTTCAGTCTGAGGTGCATGTCTTGGGTGATCTTGCCATCGTTCCAAACGATGCTGCTCTCATCAGCAAGGCAGTTTGTCCTACCTGGCTGTATTCTTTTGAGTGCACAACCATTTGGGAGATTTTGCAAGCCCTTTCCCATCTTCAAGGCTGCTATATATGGTTTAATGTCTATCTCTGCATTGCCCATTTGATCATCTACAGTAAATGTGTCTTTGTCATACACGGTCTGCAAAAGGCAAACCAAAGTCAACGGAATTAGGATAAAGTTCACTACATATTCTTTCTGCTTCAAATATCGGCCCAACCACAAATGATAATGAATTTTTGGCACATGTCCCTGAGGCACAACCAACAATTATCCATGATTTATGTCCCTCTTGTCAGACTAGTTCCAAGTCAGCCTTTACCATTCATAACTAACTGAAAATATATATGTACAGTAAAAAAGGATACTACTTACTAAAATGATTGGAACATTAGGATCGTTGATTGAAAGAGTCAATTCATCATTCCATTCAGGATTGCAGTTGTTTTTCACCACACGTGTCTTCAATTTCTGCACCAATTAATGCAACGTAATGTCAGAAAAATCCACACATCAACATCCACAGAGCTTCAAATTATGAATTTGCTATGACATGAATGATCAAAACTCAGCCTTCTAATGCGTAAATATTCTCATGCCAAGCAACTTACCTCTCCACCTGAACAAAGTTTCAGCAATTTTCTTCAGCATGAGTTTCAATTTACAGACAGGTTTAAAACCTCTCTAAATCCATGAAGACATATCTCATAAACTTAAATGCTAGGTTCTTTTAAGTCCATGCCAGAGGTTCTATTCGGACTCCTACAAGTTCCTCTTAGACACTTCCCTGTTATCATACTGTACTGAATCATAATTGGGACAAAAGAAACAGATTGAAAAAAGTGCTGAAGGACATCAGAGCTAATTAGTAGCTATGGCTAAAATGAATCTATCAGCAATTCGGAGCCCTAAGAAAGGTGCTAAAGTGAAACCATACAACTGGCAAACTACTTTAATTTTGGATCAACCAGCAACAGTAAAATAAAGGAAAAGTTAACAGTATTCTAAACTCTAAAGTCTAAATCTGCTGTAAAACCAAATGACCGATTCTGTCTGTTCACAGCAAGGTCCTAATTTTTGAGAAATTTTGTTTCCAAGAAAAGCTCCAAAGTTCAGTCCGTTTCTTTAATCCCTGAACCTAATTGGAAAACTAGCCATTTAACTGGGTTTATGTTCGTGGAACAAAATACTGCTGAAAATCTTCTATCGCCGAGTTCAGAGACCTCCTCGGCTATCTGTATTAACACCTAATTTATTGCATTCTTATTAACCAAATTAAACATTCCTGATCTCTTGATTCCAATATTAACAAATTAAGTGGCTTTTCCTCATCACTATTCCACAGCAAGTTACAAGAAATCAGATACTAGATTTTCTCAAAAGTAAGAGATAGTCTGATTCATCAATTATCTTAAAAGTTAATCCTGCGAAGACATCTTCCAGGGAAGAGAAAATGAAGGAAACTGCTTTGCTTCAAATGGATGATACTTACCAAGAATTTAATTTCAAATTTAGAATCAAAGCAAAGCCAAATAATTAACCATAAATTTCCAAAGCAGACCAGTTCGAAATAAAAACAAAACAAAGAACTCCAAACATCAATCATCATGAAACAAAGTAAGGCTAAAAATGACAAGGCAGATATTAAAAAAGATGAAGGTAACAGGCCTGATGACCCATGATGAGGACAACATAGGGATCACTGCTAACGGTATCACGAATAGCAAGATTGATGCCTCTTCGGACCCTGACCCTGAGAAGTCCTAAGGTATCCTCCATTGCAGCAAAAGAGCTATCGAGCAAACAAGACAGATTGAAACCAAAGCTCTCTTTAACTTCGTTTCCGGACTCAATTAACGCCACAAGTTGGAATTTAAAAGAATATATGTGATGTAATAATATAAATTTAGATATCGAAATTCCACAAGCAAAACACAACAAGCATATCGTTGTACGTGACCCCACCAGAGGAATCTTTCCACAGTCTTTAGACTCGGCCTCATTGCAACGTGTCTTGGCTCAGACAATTAATACATGACAAGGGACAAAACAGAAAGACCAAAACCCAAGTCAAGAGCACCTAAAATTCAAAAAGACGAGCGGTTCAGCGCTGCTTTCGCTCTGTCCTTGATTTTGTTTTTAAGGTTGTGTGATCATAGAAGTTATCCCCACATCTTTTCTAGAATGTGATAGATACGAGGGAATACGGACTAAATTACAACCAATTGTGCAGTTTCATTAAGCAGAATTTGTTTTTTTTTTTTTTTGTTAACTTATAGTTCTGAAATAACTAGATATGGTCTGAATAAACAAACACTAAGAAAGAAATTTGTAATTCATCCAAATTTGGAGGGATGCCAGATTAGATTTTTAAGGAATTTGGTAGAATAATGAGTTTTCATTTCCATATATAATTACTCATCAGCTATGATTTTCTCAAAAGAGATTATTACTTTTCCTTCTGATTCGTTCTAACGAGATATAGTTGGTAATCATAAATATTGAATTTTAAAACCAACTCGTTGTTTCTCTCCATATTATATATAAAATGGAACCTACGGTAACAAAATTTAATAAGATATTAGTTGGATGAGTCAAAGGCACTGTATTCAACAATTAGAGCTTAAGATAAATTTCGAATTGGAATCCATTTTTGAATCCTGAGATACATTAAAAATTGAAATTGAAATATTTATAAATTTTCAATCATGTTTTTAGTTAGGATTTTTGTTAATTTGTTTAGCCTCTTTTTTAATTTTTTCTAAGAATGTATGTTAAAGTCGTTGAAATATAATTGTTTTATCGATACATGTTTTTATCGTAAAAAAAAATGTAATTCTTTGCAAAAACTATCACCATCAGANATATATATATATATATATATATATATATCTGTGTGTGTGTGTGTGTGTGTGTGTGTGTGTGTGTGTGTGTATAGAAGAAGATTTAAGATTTTTTTAAATAAATTTTATTAGCACTATAGCTTTTTTTTTTTAAAAGAAAGTGAATTTCATTAATTTTCAAGATCAAGTTACATATAGAGAATATTACATAGCCATAAAACCTCTCAACAGACCCTTCCATTACAACGGTCCTTATTACATAACTTTAAAGCCTCATTAAAAACCTTACTATGGAAAAAACTAGAAAGACAAAAATTGTGATTAAGCAAAAAATAGTATGTTAAAGATTATTTATTACATAAAGTACGATACCTCTAACCACCCTTCGTTGAGCTAACATTTCTTGTCTCAAAATAGGATGCACCTGTATAGGCATATCATCAATATTAGACTTGTTAAAATAGACCTAACCCATTGGACCGGTCTATTTTTTTATTAAATATGAGTGGGGTGGATTTGAAAATTTAGACTCATATTATAATCAGGCCTAAATGGTCTAATCTATCTAATCAGTGAGTTGGGACGAGCTAGCCTTGTGGGTCAAAAGAAAAAAAATAAATTAATAATTTTATATATTTAACTATATCAAATTAATAATTTAGTTACCAATGGTATTGCTTATTTTATATATTTCAATGTCTTTAATCTTTACTTGACAAATTAATAATTTTAGTTTAGATTAAAACTTATGATCACTTTTTCTTTTGTAGCAATGAATATTAAATGACAAATTGATAATCATTTAGACATTGAGAAATCATTGTTGTCTAAACAAGATTGAAATATTTTGCTTGAGGATGAGGATTGAGGAAGACATAAATGAGTCTTGAAGTTTTTATTATTTAGTTTTTTTTTTATGCTGGAAATTCGCACAGGGCCGAGCTACCCTGTAAACGTTTTATTAATAATCGAAAGAATTAAGTACATTAGGGAGGGGGACATAAACCGAACCTCCAGAATTACATGAGATTGAAAAGAATGTGGAAAAGTACCTAGAAATGAAGGTTTCATTTTATGTGCATATTTCTGAATGCAAACATAAAATTCCAACGCTTCTGTATTACAAGAGTCTAGATTATCATTATAATAAATAGAGCAAAAATAAATTAGGAGTACTACTCCTTTACATTTATTTAAAACGAATATAAAGTAAATTAGTTTTATCTAATCTAATCATTCCTCTGAGCTCACTTTCAGCTTGTGAAAATACATGCAGATTCTGGTGTGTATGCCCCTGATTGGAGAGATAGTCAGCAACTTGGCTTCCTTCTCTATGAATGTGTGAAATCCGATAAGAGATGACACTCAAGCAGTTATGGATAGAAGCCAACAAATATCGAGTCTGGGAGGAGCCTTTATGTCCCTCACTTATCATTTGCACAATTACCTTTACATCCATTTCGATCCAAACTCTAGATATATTGTGCTCAATACATAAAAGTAGACCTCGATGTAATGCCATTAGTTCTACTTGTACAGAATTATAAGGTCCAAAATTTTTAGAAAAACCAAAAATGATTGTACCTATGTGATCTCGAAGTACTCCTCTGCTTGCAGCATTTTGGAAAGCATCCTTGGAGCTACCATATACATTCAGCTTAAATTCACCCAACAAAGGTCAAGACCAATACACAATTTTTGGAGGACCGTGACTCTCACGTTCATACTGAAATCCCTAGTGTACTGCAATATCAATATCTCCTTTCCATTGCCCTTTATTTAATAAGTTCCCCTGAAAGAGTTGCCTTAACATCTGCATAATCCTCCATATAACTCTGTCAGGATACATTTTTATTTCCCTATGTTTTGCATTATTACGTTCAACCCATAGGAACCACATAATAAGTAATGGCAATAAAATTCGAATATGACTTGGTTTCGTATAATCTCCAGAATAATACCATGAATGAAGAATATGCATAACATTCTGAGGATTATGAACATAAATTTGAAACAATTTTGCAAAATAATTCCAAACCTGCTGTGCTACTGCACCTCCCCAAATGACATGTAGAATGGACTCCTCTGAACAACAACGAAGGCATTTAAAGGCCAAGTGAAAGCCTTTGGATTTCATCCGTAATTCCACCGAAATCCAATTTTGCATTAGGAGCCATAAAAAAATGAAACTGTTAAAGGAATGCTCTTATGCTAGATCAGTTTACCCCAAGCAAAAATAGGTTGTCGTTGTCGAGAAAGTTCCCAAGCACTTTTAGTACTAAATTTTGCATTTTGAGTCAAGGCCCAATATGCCGTATCTGCTGTATTTCCGCTAACAGGAATCTTCAAAATCTCATCAATAATCACATTGGGTAAAACAGATTTCAATTTGTTGACATCCCACATATTATTATCAAAGAAATAATTAACTTTTACCATAAAGTGCGAGTATGAGGGAAAAGAATGTACCAGAGGTCTATCACCTAGCCATATATCGTGCCAAAAAAGAAGTTCTCCCTTGCCAACCTTCCACTGTATATGCTACTCGGATATGTCTCTGCCATGAATCATCCATTTCCATGTTGCCGAATTATGCGGTTTAGGAGTTACTGTTTGCGGGATTTACCCAGTACAATACTTGGCTTTCATATATTGTGTCCATAAGTTATTACATGTTTGAAAATGCCACCAAAGTTTTACAGAAAAAGCCTCGAAAATGTCTTGCAAACTGCGGATATCCAGGCCGCCTTCTGAGCTCGAAAATGTGACTTTATTCCAAGATGTCCAATGTATGCGTTTGCTATCCGAAGAATCTCCCCATAGGAAACTATTAAATAGTCTATCTATTTTTTCAATGACACTCACTGAGGGCTTAAGAACTTGTAGTAGATAAATTGGCAATGAAGACAGAACACTCCGTAACAGTGTGATACGACCACCAGGTGATAGGGTTTTGTTTTCCCAACCAGAGATCCGATCGCGTATCTTAGATATGAGTGAGTCAAAAAGCAACGTTTTCTTGGGTCCTTTATAGAGAGGTATGCTGAGATATGTAACAGGAAGAGTCTTATGATGAAAGCCTGTGGTTTGTGCAATAATTTGTCGTCTAGAGTTGGCCATCAAAGGAGCTGTAATGAAGCAACTTTTCTGCCGGCTTATTTTTTACCCTGAGACTTGCTCATATTCCTATAAAAAACCAAGCACTTTTTTCAAAGCTGATTTGCTTCCGTTAGTAAAAATCATTATATCATTCGCAAAAACGAGATGGTTAATATTTAAAAAGCATCCCGAATAGAAATGCAGTGACTTATATTAGGCAAAGACAGAGTTAATACCTCTCGATAAATATTCTGCTGCCAATATAAATAATAAAGGCGAAATAGAATCACCTTGACATAGTCCTCTCTCAGATTTAAAGTAGCCAACCAAATGCCCATTGACTAATAGTGAAAACCAGCAATTGGAAATGCACCTTTTAATCATGTCAATCCACTGAGAACTGAAACCAAAATGCTCCAATATTAAATACAAAAAATCCCAATTTAATCTGTCATAGGCCTTCATCATGTCAAGCTTCAAAATTAAATTGCCCCCTTTAGCTTTGTAATCAATTTTACCAACTAATTCCTAGGCGAGGAGAATATTGTCACTGATTAACCTGCCACTTACAAAGCCACTTTGGTTATCTGAGATTAAAGATGATAGTACTTTAGCTAACCGGTTCGCCAATAATTTAGTAATTATTTTATTAAAAATAGTGCATAAACTGATAGGGCGAAAATCACTCCAAGATTTTGCATCCAGTTTTTTAGCTAAGAGGACTAAGGTTGTAGAAGTTACCCCCCTTGGCATTGTAGAGCCTGTGAAAAAATCTCTCACAGCAATCAAAAGATCATCCATGATTATATGCCAGCACTGTTGATAGAATAATGATGAAAACCCATCAGGACCAGCCAAACTATCCTTGTCAATGGCGTAAACTGCTTCCTTCACTTCTTCCATTGTTGGTTCTGCACATAAAATTTGGTTATCCAAATCAGAAATCAAATGAGGAATTAAATCAGCAATGAACCTGGTCAAATCCGTTACTTCAGCTTTTAATAAATTAACAAAACATTCAACAGCAGACAACTCAATCTAGTCTTGGTCCTCTAATATAGAACCATCCTCGATTCTAGTTTTAAAAATGTAGTTTTTCACTCTTTTTTTTTTTGCAAGCGCATGTGGAAGAACTTCGTGTTGCACTCTCCCTCCATTAACCATCGGACACCAGATTTTGTTGCCAAAATGCTTCCTCAATACTAAGCAAATGGTTTAGTTTTGTATATGATTGATTAAGTTGTGTTCGATTGACAGTAGACTGTTCCTGTTCAAATAATTTTTCACACTCCACCGCATGCTGTTCAACAACCTTAATATTACTAAATATGTCACCAAAAACATTTTTATTCTAGCTTTTCAAAGCCTTTTTCAACCGTTGTTGCTTGAGCCAAAAACCCATCAACCCCGTTATCGTGCATTGGTTGTTTCCTGTTCCTGTCAACAAAACTAATAAAACTATGATGTTTTAACCAAGCATGTAAAAAACGAAAAGAAGAAGGATTTTTAGTCGAGGACTCTGAGCAGGAAATTAGCAATGGGTAGTGATCAGAACCATCTCTGTTGAGGTGTTAGACTCTCATTTTTGCAAACTAAGTACCCCACTGCATATTGTAAACTATTCTGTCCAACCTCTAAAACATGCAAGAATAAGTCCATGTAAACTTATTTCCTTCAAAACCTGCATCTAACAATCCACAATCAAAAGCATCATTACAAAGTCCTCCATAAATCCGGCATGTGGTTCTGCACCTAGAAATCTTTCTTCCCTGTTTAGGATTACTTTGAAGTCACCACCAGCAAGCCACGTCTCTTGTATTCCAGCAACTACATTTCTTAAAAAAGCCCATGGATCTTGCCTTTCTAATCGGGTACATTTAGCATAAATAAATGAAGATTAAAAAGAGAATGAAAGCCACGATAAAGAAAAGCTAGCATGAAGACATTGAGGATGATCAAACCGTACGGAACAACAGACTTCATGAGTCCAGAAAAGCCAAATCTTCTGTGAACAATTGGTAGCCACACCGTCAAAGCTAAGTTTCCTTCTAAAAGATTCAATCTGCGAGCCTTGTACCATTGGTTCTAGAATAGCCAATATCTTTATCTGGTGCATGAACTTTAATGTTTTTATTCTTCTTTGGATGATTTTCCAGCAACACCCCGAGCATTCCAGATTAATAAACTTATCATGGGTATGTGTTTGTGGGGAAGTACCGAGAGATAGAAGCTTCATCGCATCCATTTATAGCTAAGATCTCTTCTTTTGAAGAAAAAGCATCTTCAGCAGGAATATAGGACACCTCACTATCTGATTTCCTCCTTCTGGAAGCTAAAGGATGATGTTCAAAAGAGTGACCATCTGTTCCCAAGGTTGGGTCTGCGTGAAAAGATTCCTACTCCTACCCTATTACTCACTTGCTGCTCTTTCTCGAATTTTTTGTGGTTGGTGCGTGGGGTCTCCTTGTTGCGATAGGCACTTCTAACGTTCCTCACTTCCTGCATAGGCTGCATGGGAGGCTATTGGATGATACTCATCATTCCCTTCAATGTCTTCTTCTCCTAGAATTACGGGGTAAACTCAACTACTCGGCCCCCTTGAAGCTATTTTCACCACCATCTTGCACTTGTTCAACGTCCAAGTTTACACAATCCAATTGCTATCTTTGAGTCTCCGAGTAATGTCCATCGTCCGGCCGCATCAGACCATCACCATGCATGGCTGCCATAGACAACCTATCCTCTAGCTTACGATTTTTCTTCTTTTTGGTTTTTTGGAGTGTCACATGACCTACCTCCATTGCCCATTTAACACCGTCAAAGTCCCCAATCTGTTAAAGATTTAAACTTTATTTATGTAATTTATTTGTTTATTTATATTTTGGATAATTTATTTGTTTGTAACATGTTTTTGTTATTCAATTTATGGATTAAATCATTGAACAATTTTATTGATAAAAAATTTGTTAGGTAAAATTATAAAAATGATTTTTTTAAAAAAAAATAAGTTAGCCAACCCGGCCTATGGATTAACAAGGGGTGAGCTTATCTAAAGTTTTGATGACTCATATAAAAAAAGAGCTGACCCGACCCAATCCATATTTTCTCAACCCACAAGGGCATGGACTAGGCTAAGTCAAACCAACCTATATTGACACCTCTGATCAATATTATGCCATATAATTTGATTGTGGGGTATCTCCTTGCCCATATGAGCTAAAGCACGGGTTGCCTTGTTCACTTCTCTACTATAATGAGTCACTAGCAAATATTGTACTTTTTCCAATAATAAATTGCAATCTTCAACAATGTGTCCTAATCCACCATTACAGCATTTGTCTATCAACCAATTAACTACCACCTTACAATCCGTAGCATCCTCTGTTATAGTGAATTGCTCTCCCTAATAGCATTGAAATATCCATATCATGTTATTTAATTCGGCTTTCATGACAAAACAACCTGCTAAAGTACACCTGCATCCTACCAACACTATAGTACCCAGTTTATTACACACCACAAACCTTTCACTATCACCAATCCATTTCTATCAATGTTTCCCTCCATTGTCAACAAAATACAGAGAATTCAATGCTCCTCTGGCAGCCGAGATTTGAGATCATTTTCAGTGGATTTTCTTTGACTTGAAGGTTACCCATCCCGTGCTGCCAAGATCATGATTGTCCAAAGATTTGAACAATTGGGTTTTATAAAAACCCTGAAAAATCTGAGGCTAAGGGGACTTTTGGGAGATTTTGAAAGCCAGATTAAAAAAAAAAAACTAATCTTTCAAAAACCAAAAAAACTAGATTCATCAACAAAAAAAAAATCCCATTTTTCTTCAAAAAATCGAAACTTGCAAATCAAAAATACCTAGCTTTCTAGCAACCATTCTACACTAGCCACAATAAAAAAATAAAAATAAATAAATAATATAGAACAAAAAAATGGGAGACGTAGAGTAGTCGAGTTTTAGTATTTTTTCATTGGGTTTTTTAGGAGTAGGTTTTTAGTGGGTTTTGAAAGGGAAAGAGAGGTAGAAGGCTGCCAGCTCTTTGCCGTCCGGAGGTGAAGGGGATTGGCGGTAAAAAAGGGAGCAGACGTCGAAAGATAGAGAGAGAGGAAAGGATGGAGAAAGAAGCAAGGAAAGAGAAGGAAAGAGGAAGAGAAAAGAAGAGAGAGAGAAAGGAGAGCGGCAGACCAAAAAAAAAAGAACAGAAAAGGGAGAAAAGGAAGGAGAAAGAGAGAAGAAGAAAGAAAGAAGAAGAGGTAAGTGGGTAGAGAGAAGGTAGAGTATCTACAACTAGAGAGAGAAAATGAGAGGAGAAATTGAAGGGAGGAAGAGAAAGAAAGATTTTATAGTTAGGTATAAGAACCAAACGACGTTATTTTGGTGAAGAAGTGTAGGCAGCCAAAGCAGCTTGAAACGGCACCGTTCCGGAGAAGAGTAAGCTGAGTACTTGGAGTAGGATTTCGGGCTTTTGGGCTGCAATATTTTACTTGGGTCACCATCTGGTCCCAAGCTAGGTGAAAAAAAAAACTACTCTTCTTTGTGGGCTTACTGTGTTTTGGGTTGATTGGGTTAAATATATGATTTGATGATGTAAAATTAAGTTGAATTATTTAGTATAATGTCTCAAAATTTTTAAATAATAGTTTAAAATATAAAAATTAGTGTAATATATATATATATATATATATATATATATATAAGTAGG
>NC_030851.1:35861939-35866296 GCF_000208745.1 Theobroma cacao
GCATTGAATGCTCCTGAGGCAGTCGAGATTTGAAGTCATTTCTGATGGATTCATCTTTGACTTGAAGGCAACCTATCCGGAATTCATGCTGTAAAGAGCATGATTGCCTTGGACAATTGGGTTCTATAAGAACCCTAAAACTCTGGTTCAAAGGGTGGAGATTTTGAGAAAACCAAAGAGAAAACATTTCAAAAGTTTTAGAAAAGCTACAAAAAAAACACAGCAAAATAAAAGCCAAGAAAAATTTCAAAAAAAAAAACCGATTCATCTCTTGCAAAAAAACAATCCACCAAAAAAAACTCAAACAAAAAAAACAAAAACAATTAACCCAAAAAAAAAGCCACAAAACAACAACCAAAAGCCACAATCAAACAAAAAATTAAAAAAAATACAAAAGAAGCAAAACGGGTAAGGGAGAAAGAGAGAGGATCGACGAAGAAGAAGAGAGAAAGAGAGAGGAAGGAAAGAGAGAAGCGATGCCAGTAGAGAGAGAAAGAGGGAGAGAGGCGTCGGCAGTGGGGAGTGCTACGACTGGGAGAGAAAAAAAGAAGGAGAAAGAAAAGAAGAAAGAGAAAAGAAAAAGAAAGAGAGAAGAAGGGGGGAGCGATTGAAAGAAAGAAGAAGAAAGAAAAAGAGAAAGAAAAAAAAAAGGAAGAAAGGCAAACGACATTGGGTCCTTTGAAAAAGGAAAGATTTTTCCTTTTGGGCGTCCAACAGCCCAATTGCTTGAAGGATTTAGTGGGCTATACATGAATTGTTTGGGTCATTATTAAAATCCAAATCAGGTAAAAATCTAACTCTTTTTTTAATGAATACATTATGAATTATGTTGCTTGGGTTTGGTTCAATTCATTAAGTTAAATATGTAATTAGATGGCATAAAATTAAGCTAAATTACTTAGTATAGTGTCCTAAGGTTTATTTTAGATAATATTTTAAAGTATAGTATAAATAGTAAAAAAATAGATGTTTAAAAAGAAGGAAATATTTATAGTATAAATATATTTAGATACTTGTAAATATAATATATATATATATATATAAATACATGATACAAATATAAAATCATAAGAAAAATGAGATGATTATTTGAGAAATTCCACCTAAGAAAGGCAAAGAGTTGTTTTTTTTTCTAGTAGATTTTTAGGGTGCGAAGTTCGAGATAGATTTTCACCGAAGCGTCTGGATAAATCCGAACTCTAAACTCTAATACCCGTTAAGTCAAATAATCGTTGTTAAAAAAATAATATATTAAAAAATAAATTTACATAATGTTGCATTTGAATTTAAATTAATATAATTAGTTAATTAGCTTAAATAAATATTACTAAATAAAGTTAATTTAATCGTTTAAAAATTAATTAATTATTTATTTGATAAGCTATATAATCAAGTAAAATATTAATCAACAACGTTAATTAAAGGATATGGATTTAAATAGAAAACAAAAAATATAAAATAAATAAATAATCCATGAAAAAAATAATAACAAATAATAATAAACATATAAACAAAATGATAAATTATTAAACACATAATTGGGTGAATTATGAACCACCTAAGTCAATAAACGTGTGCATGTAGACATCATCATTTAATCTTGTCATAGCATGCCACATTTATCTTGCAAATGATGCGGGAGTTTCGATGATGGGATTTCTCCGAAAAACTTGTGGAGACGAGTTTTTTCGAGGATATCTCTAGGTGAGGAAAATTTCGAGACTTCACCAAAACGTTGAGATGGTCTTCGAATAATTTTCCAATAAAAGGCTGCCAACCCCATCATTTAAAATAAACAAGTCATGACATCATTTTACGCTTGCATCATGTGCATATGTAAAATCGGATAAAAGACTTAATCAGTCAATTTAATAAAAAATTAGTTAATAAGCAGGGATTAAATCGAAAGTATGCTATAATAGGATAACTTAAGATTAAATGGTACCGTTCAGGGAACAAGCGCCACCGAGATGCTAACCCTTCTAAGTGCGTAACCGCACTCCCGAACCCATCTCTAAAAAATATGGATCAGTTCTCGTTCTTTCGACGAATCTAAAATTAATTTAGGACTTCGTCGATTTGAACCAAGTTAATAGGTGACCAATCACACCTAAATAAAAAAAGGGATTGGTGACGACTCCTAGTTACTCGATTTTCGCTCGCATCTAGCGGACGGGTTCTCAGACCCACACATTACGACAGATGGCGACTCCACTGGGGACTTTAAGAGTCAAGCTATTAATTAATCATAAGTTATCCTAAAGCCTTAAATAATGTAATGTTTTCTTTAAATTTGAGCATTTGTTTTATGCATTATGGTTTTGTGCATTAATTGTTTTATGATCATTATTTTATTATTTTTTTAAATTATGGGGAATTTAGGATAGAGGGATCTGAGATTGTCTATCAAACGTTGGTACGTTTCTTCACACACATGACACATGTTGCATACATGCATAAGCCTTCTACCCGGGCTTTGTCCTTATTGGCATCCAAGATGTATAAGTCCAGTTATGTTGGTACAAAAGATGTTTAAGCCCAATTTAGCTAGCATCCAAGATGTTTAAGCCCCAGTTATGTTGGCACCGAGATATTTAAACCCAATTTAGTTGGCATCCAAGATGTTTAAGCCCAATTATATTGGCACAAAGATAATTAAGCCCAATTTAAATGGCATCTAAGATGTTTAAACCCAGTTATCTTGGCATGAGAGAATTTAAGTTACGTAGCCTCATTTTGAGATGTGGATCAACCTTTTCTTCGAAAACCTCCGGGTACATCTTTCAAACCTCCGGGTATATTCTCCAAAATCTCCGAGTATATTCGCTAAAACCTCCTAGTATCTGCTTCAAAACCTCCGGGTATATTCTCCAAAACCTCCGGGTATGTTCTCTAAAACCTCCGGATACCTGCTTCAAAACCTCCAGGCATATTCTTTAAAACCTCCGGGTACCTGCTTCAAAACCTCAGGGTAATTAGTTTCAAGTTTTCTTCAAAGTTACGTAACCTCATTCTAAGATGAGGAACAACCTTTTTCTAAAACCTCCGGGTACATCTTTAAAACCTCCAGGTATATTCTCCAAAACTTCCAAGTACTTGTTTCAAAACCTCCGGGTACATTCTCAAAATCTCAGGGTAATTAGTTTCAAGTTTTCTTCAAAGTTACATAACCTCATTCTGAGATGAGAAACAACCTTTTTCTAAAACCTTCGGGTACATTTTCAAAACCTCCGAGTACACTCCCAAAACCTCTGAGTAATTAGTTTCAAAATTTCTTTAAAGTTAAGTAGCCTCATTTTGAGATCAGGAACAACCTTTTCTTTTTAAAACTTCCGAGTACATCTTCAAAACCTCCAGGTATATTCTTCAAAACCTCTGGATAATTAGTTTCAAGATTTCTACAAAGTTACATAGCCTCATTTTGAGACGTGAAACAACCTTTTTTTCTTAAACCTCTGGGGTATATTCTCCAAAACCTCCGAGTAATTGATTTCAAGATTTCTTCAAAGATATGTAACCTCGTTTTGAGACGAGGAAGCAAGGTGTCTACGTCTTTGCACTATTCTTGATTCTCAAAAATGTGCAAAGAGGGGCAATTGTAGACACCTTTTTTTTTAAATAGTATAAAAATAATAATAAAATAATAAAAAATAAAAAATAAAAAATAAAAATAAAAGTAGAAAGGTAGGAAGCACGCTTGCTTCCATTGTCAACAATATCCAGAGCATTGAATGCTCCTGAGGCAGTCGGGATTTGAAGTCATTTCTGGTGGATTCGTCTTTGACTTGAAGGCAACCTATTCGGAATTTATGCTGCAAAGAGCATGATTGCCTTCGACAATTGGGTTCTATAAGAACCCTAAAACTCTGGTTCAAAGGGAGGAGATTTTGAGAAAACCAGAGAAAAAACATTTCAGAAGTTTTAGAAAAGCCACAGAAAAAACACAGCAAAAAAAAAAGCCAAGAAAAATTGTAAAAAAAAAAAACCTCGATTCATCTCCTGCAAAAAAACAATCCACCAAAAAAAACTCAAACAAAAAAAACAACAACAATTAACCCAAAAAAAAAAGCCACAAAATAGTAACCAAAAGCCACAATCAAACAAAAAATTAAAAGAAAATACAAAAAAAGCAAAACGGGTGAGGGAAAAAGAGAGAGGATCAGTGGAAAAGAAAAAAGGAAGAGAGAGGAAGGAAAGAGAGAAGCGATGTCGGTAAAGAGAGAAAGAGGGAAAGAGACGTTGGCAGTAGGGAGTGCTACGGTTGGGAGAGAAAGAAAAAAGGAGAAAGAAAAGAAAAGAAAAAGAAAGAGAGAAGAATAGGGGGAACGACGTAGAAAGAAAGAAAAAGAAAGAAAAA
>NC_030851.1:35866584-35970188 GCF_000208745.1 Theobroma cacao
TATATATATATATACATGATACAAATATAAAATTATAAGAAAAATGATATGATTATTTGAGAAATTCCACCTAAGAAAAGCAAAGAGTTGCTTTTTTTTTCTAGTAGATTTTTCGAGTGCGAAGTTCGAGATAGATTTTCACCAAAGCGTCTGGATAAATCCAAACTCTAAACTCCAATACCCATTAAGTCAAATAATCATTGTTAAAAAAAATAATATATTAAAAAATAAATTTACATAATGTTGCATTTGAATTTAAATTAATATAATTAGTTAATTAGCTTAAATAAATATTACTATATAAAGTTAATTTAATCGTTTAAAAATTAATTAATTAATTATTTGATAAGCTATATAATCAAGTAAAATATTAATCAACAACTTAATTAAAGGATATGGATTTAAATAGAAAACAAAAAAAATATAAAAAAATAAATAATCCATGAAAAATAATAATAACAAATAATAATAAACATATAAACAAAATGATAAATTATTAAACACATAATTGGGTGAATTATGAACCACCTAAGTCAATAAACATGTGCATGTAGACATCATCATTTTATCCTGTCATAGCATGCCACATTTATCTTGCAAATGATGCGGGAGTTCCAATGATGGGATTTCCGCAAAAAACTTGTGGAGACAAGTTTTTTCGAGGATATCTCTTGGTGAGAAAAATTTTGAGACTTCACCAAAGCGTTGAGATAGTCTTTGAATAATTTTCTAATAAAAGACTACCAACCCCATTATTTAAAATAAACAAGTATGACATCATTTTACGCTTGCATCATGTGCATACGTAAAATTGGATAAAAGACTCAATCAGTAAATTTAATAAAAAATTAGTTAATAAGCAGGGATTAAATCGAAAGTATGCTATAATAGGATAACTTAAGATTAAATGGTACCGTTCAGGGAACGAGCGCCACGGAGATGCTAACCCTTCTCCGTGCATAACTGCACTATCGAATCCATCTCTAAAAATCATGGATCAGTTCTGTAAAACCCGACCCTATAAACACATGTCATGACATACATGCATTGAGTAGCATGTTATTATGTTAGGAAAACACCTAAGAGTAGACGAAACCCGGTATCGTACCTAACGGTACACTTGAGTTGATTTAACCTCGAACTAGTTCAAATAGGAATTGTATGATGAAATTTAATATTTTATAGTCCAAGAATGACTAAAAATGATTGTTCGGAGTTCGAGGGTTCATTAAGGGTAAAATTGAAAATTTTGATGTTTAAGGGCAAAAATCGTCATTTTGCCACCTAAGATAATAATTTGATCATGGAGTGAAATTTTTTACCAAGATTAACTTTTTGGAGTATAATTTAATGATAGGAAGTGAAAATTTTCAATTCCGGTAATTTTCGAAACATAAGGGCAAAACGGTAATTTTATCATCTCGGGGTAAAAACTGTAATTTTCACCACCCAAAAACTTGTCAAAATCATAGGATTTATTTATTTTTGGTATGAACAACTATGGTATATTAAGTGGTGAAAAATTGAAGTTTAAAAGACGATATTTTAAAAATGGGCCAATGGGAAAGTGACACATGGCATTTTTAATGATTTAATATTGTTTTAACGAAAAGTCAGCCCATTTAAACCCCATTTTAAGTGATGGCCGGCCATAAGGGAGAACAAGAGAGAAAATAGAGAGGAAAGGAAGAAACAAAGAAAAACCAAAAAGAAACAAGAAAATTCAAAGTGGAATTCGCATTTTTCGTCCGTTTACGCGTCTAACGGTAAGATTTTTCGACTTTAGCTTGATTTCTACCTTTCCTATGCCTTTGTTTCCATTTAGCATGCTTGAGGAGAGAGATCTAAAAGTGACATCAAGGGCTGGCCGAATTTCAAGGGTGGAGAAATTGAAATTTTTAGGTTTTGATTTTTAGTTAAATTGATAGTTTTAGTTAGTTAAATGTGTTTAGAAATTAAATTGGGCAAGAAAGCATTAAATTTTCACAATACCCACCCTTGGCTGAATCTGCAATGAGGTACAATGATGATGATCTGATTTTTATTCGAAGAGAAAATGATGAAAAATGATTAAATGTGATAGAAAAACAAAGTAGAAAATTTACCGAGTTTATGTCCCATTTTTAGCAGAATTTTTCAAGGAGGAAAGTGAACTGATTTTGGTGATTTTAGAAGGTTATTGGCTGATACTTAATGGTTAGAAATGTTGGAGAGAGAATGGGACGACTTAGAGCTAAAATGGAGCACGTTAGTAATTTATCGGGTAAAGTACCAAAAATAGGTTAATACAGCGTTTAAGCCGTTTTAGGCTATTACATTTCATACCATGCATTAGTATAAGATTTAAGTCAATTATATATTGATTTAGCATCAATGTGGTGAATTGGGTAGATTTTGCAATGTGTCTAGGAGGAGAGCCTTCCGATAAAGGCAAAGAAGTCGTACCCGATCAATAGTGATCGAGGCACCTATGAAGCATTTCATCTGTACAAACGGTGAGTAAACCTATTATTATTGTAAATTATCTAGAGTTTTTTTTAAATGCTCTTTATGTATTTATGAAACAAAAATGAGATTAAAACGGGATTTTTGATGTTTTAGGAATAAATGTGACAAATAAAAATATATTGTATTGATTATGAAATTGAGTAATTGGAGGCTACAAATTGACTTGAAAAATATATATTTTCCTAGGAATGGCTTATGCGAAATGAGTATATGTGGCTATATTTTGTGANAATATATTTTCTTATGAATGGCTTATGATATATGAGTATATGTGGCTATATTTTATAATTGCATTGGGAATAGAATGTAAGCTGTCTTTTACTATGCAGACTGAATAAATAAATAAAAGCCAAGTTATACTGTCAAAATTTTATTAAAATTGGTGGGTTTAGTCACTGCAGTGACGGGTTTCCATGGACTGCCTATTAGAGGGGCACGGTAAACTCAGTTTCATAGTTAGTCCGGTTGTAGAGGCGAGGAGGGTAACTTTCGAGGTAGTGTTAGAGTTCACTTCACGTCGAACCCTCACGTGAATGTGTAACTCGGCCAACGTCAAGGAACGGCTTGTTTTCAAAACTAGAATGTGTTTAACATGTAAATATCTTAACAACTTTGGCAGACTCGGTTAGATGCCTCGGCCAAGGTATCCCCGATAACTAGATTTTGGCTTGAGCCATGTTTTTAATAAAGGCTATAAGCCTTGACAACTGTTTTGGTAAATTACAAATGTTTTATGGTTTAAGAAAGAAATTGAAAACCTTATAAAATGGTTTGTGATTTGTTGTTTAAACTTGCCTCCATTTTACTCGCCTTTAGATATTTATGATAATGTCTGTTTACTCATTGGGATTACAAAATCTCACCCACCTCCTTTTCAAACATTTCAGGCCTGTGGTAGCTTGTAGATATCCAATTTTGTCGAGGATTCCAGTTGACCCCTCTATCTCACAGACAGTAGGTTACTATCACCAATACTTGGTGTATTTTGGGCCACTTGTCAATATAATTATTATTGTACATTATAACTTTGTAAATTATTGTATGTATGAATTTATTTTATTCTCACGCTACAAAAATTATTTATGTATAGTTCTATAAAAATTGTTTTATAAGAAAATGAAATATATTATCAAATATTTTTATTTAGTTTAATTAGCCAACTTTTCACTCTAAATGAATGATTTAGATTACAAAAATTTATTTTTAATCGGTAGTGGATATTTTTCTACCATACGTTGTATCTTTATCAGGTTTCGAAATTTTTTGGTAAAAATGACCAAAATATCCCTATGTGGCGAAAATTTTATTTTGATTGTTTTCGATCTAAAATAGTTTATATTTTCTTAAAACTCGATATTTAACAACGATTGCTCACAGAAAAGGCAAAAAACTGATTCGTTAGCCTTGCGGGGTTCCGATTGGCATTTCGGATAATGAGTGTCAATCGGGACGTCGCTGCGATTGTCATGGGCCCGATGGAGGTTCCAGGTCGTGACAAGTTCTCGTTCTTTCGACGAACCTAAAATTAATTTAGGACTTCGTCGATTTGAACCAAGTTAATAGGTGACCAATCACACCTAAATAAAAAAAAAAGATTGGTGGCGACTCCTAATTATTCAATTTTTGCCCGAGTCTAGCAGACGGGTTCCCGAACCCACACGTTACTACAGATGGCAACTCCACTGGGGACTTTGAGAGTCAAGCCATTAATTAATCATAAGTTATCCTAAAGCCTTAAATAATATAGTGTTTTCTTTAAATTTGAGCATTTGTTTTATGCATTATGGTTTTGTGCATTAATTGTTTTATGATCATTATTTTATTATTTTTTTAAATTATGGGGAATTTAGGATAGAAGAATGTGAGACTGTCTATCAAATGTTGGTACGTTCCTTCACACACATGACACATGTTGCATACATGCATAAGCCTTCTACCCGGGCTTTGTCCTTTATTAGGAGGGAGTTTAGTAGTTATGCTCTCGTGAGGTGATAACCTCCGCATGGGTTAATGAAGACTCCCACTCAGATTGAACTTAGTCCGTTTGAAGCCTATAATGGGTGAGAATCGGGACGCCTTACTAGTCCATGTATACGACAGTGAGGAGCGATTTGGGAACCTTTAGCTCCATTTTCAACCCAAACTCAGCATGTAAAATACCGAGAATCACCTTTGCCTAGGTAGAGCTTCACCCATGAGAATATACCTTTTGACTAGGTACACATGAAGGAATTTTCATAATCCCCTTATTCTAATTTTTTCTCTGCAAAGTAATGAAAGTATTATGTTATTAATTGTTTTCATTAGAATTACTTTTGAAATTTCTATTTACTGTACTAACTTGAACTTGTTGTCATTTGTATATGCATATTTGCATCATAATTTTGCATATAGGAAAAAGTATTTGTCACCTGACAACCATTATTTTATGAATGTTATGTGACAATTACGTTTAGCACAAGATCATTCATTTATACATACATAAATCTTCATTTCATGGCAATAAGTATTTTCGCCTGTAAACAATAATCAAAGATAATAGGTTCATTTCTTCATTTCATTTATGCACCATCTAATTCATGTTTATGATTAAAGAAATGTTTCAAAAATAGCTCGACCATCTAAACCAAGTGATCAGCGTATCCGTTACACTCATCAACAAGTAAGAATCATGGAAGAAGAACAAAAGGAACGGATGGATAGTATGAAAAAAGCTCAAGAAGAAATGAGAGAACAGTTAGCAAAGATGATGGAGTTAATGACAAGCTTAAGTAAAGGAAAAAGAGTGACCGAAGAATCATCTCCGTTAGAAAACCTATCGGCACAAGACATTGAAAACTCGAGGGATGATCTACCTTATCCCTCGGGGTTCACTCCACCCCATGCCCAGACTTTTCAAAAGGTCCACCCTCAAGTGACGCCATTCGATGACTCCAATGTGCTACCCCCATTGGGCCATCAACTTACTCATGGGCAATTTGGGTTGAATTCCGGAACAAATCCAGCTGAACCAATACACATTCCGAATTTAGATGATCTTAAAAAAAAAAAAGGTGAATGTGACTCCGCAACTCCATAAAGGTTGAAAATATAATTGACAACGTGAAGTACGTTTTAATGTAGAGGGTGAAAGTGGCAATCAAGTCATCTTCACACTTTCGGTTTTTGTAAGTTTCTGTAAAGGAATTATCCATAAACAAGAAAAAGGAATAATTCTTTCTGGTAGTCAGCAGCCACAAGCATTCAAAAATCTTTCACAAAATGGGTAACCCATTTTGATTTTACTTGGACTGCCCAAAAACGCGACATTTGGGCTTTAGTATTAGGTTATGGTATCGACTTGTTTCCATTGCTACTTGACCCACCCATGTACACAAACATTATCCTTTTTTGCAAAGAAACAAACATCAATTTTAATCACTTCTTTTAATTCTGAAAAAAACGTTTTAAATTAATTTTTTAAAGAAAAACTATAGACATAATACTCAAAAAATCTTTGAATTATTTAAAAAAATTCAAATAAATATTTATTCTTTTATTGTATTCAATTAAACATTTATACTTTTATTTTGAATCAAATAAGCTTTTACAAATAATGATTGATCATTTTCATTAATCAAAATGTCTATTATCATTTTATATTTAAATGGTGTTAATATAACACTAATGTGGATGATAAAAATATTATATGATCATATTATCATGTCATATCAATATGTCACGTCATTATTTATTATCACATATCAACTTACTACGTTAATACCATATCATCGTTATGTGATTTAAAATAACAAGTGATATTTTGATTAAATTAAGTAATAGTTATAAGAATTTATTTAATTCAAATAAAAATATAAGAATTTATTTGGTTTAAAATAAAAATATAAGAACTTGATTAAACGCAATAAAAGCATAAGAGTTTATTTGAATTTTCTTAAATAATTTAAAAATTTTTTTAAATATTATGTCAAACATATGTATACATTTACTATTAAATCAAATATTCATATGCAAAATCTATTATTCTTGTCCCTTATCTTTTGTTCGTAATGAATAAGTGGAGGCGAATTTTTTTCGGACTCAAACTCTTTCATTGAGGTAGTAAATCAAATAAAAACTTAAAATAAGATTTACTTTCTCTCGGTCACATTTTATTGTTTTCATTGGATTTTAACAAAATTTAAAAGAAACTTTAACTTTAATGTATGCTATATTAAATTTAAATTTTGAATTTGATGTTTCATAATAATTTTTAATGCCAAAAATTAAAAAAGAAAAAATCATAAAAAATTATGAAACATAAAGAATAAAAGTATTAAGTGTTTAAACAAGGAAAGAAAATATAATTTTAAAAAGAAAAAATGAGACGAAGGGAGCATCATCTTTTTCGATGAAATTGTTAAAAATAAAATCTTGATCTGATTCCTTATTGTCAACAAGTTAAAACCAAAGGATTATGTTTTTCAGAAAATTTGAGACCCTTACACAGCTACACCATTATTCAAATGTACTGTTAACATGGGTTTGGGAATAAAGGCGACTGCATATATACAGAGCATAAAATCCTCTATGTCCTTTGCATTCGGTCAGATTCCCCAATAAGGTCTGGATCGAGAGTTCCCCTTTTTTCTCTGTAGATTCCATGTGAGCCTGAAATGACCCATGTTCATGACTCAGCCACTACTCAGTGTAACAGAAGGATAGTGGCATGCAATTGGAATTGGATCACGGAATCGCTGAAAACAAGAATCCAATGCAAAGTGACCAACTTCAATAATCCAAGACTTTTGTTGGTGATATATACGCTTACAAATTGCAAACAGGGAATGTTATGGGTTTTGACGAGTGGCCCAACATGTAGAAATGATTTGCTCCATAACTAGAAGCACCAAACTTTGAGGACATTAAGGTAGAAATTAATATACTTTGTATCGGATAGAAGGAGTGATATTTTACATATTATGATTAAGATAAGTCCTGTTCAAAGTGTTTTTTCGTTTATGGGCTAGACAATGGCCTGGTTTCAAGGGAAGTGGAGTATACATGCATTTTCAACTGTAAAAAAAAAAGTTGATGATCGCTTACAATTGGAAACATAAAAAGGTGGGCATTATGCATGTTACTTTTGATAGTGCAATAGCCTAAATCATGGGCTCCAGTGGATTTTCCAAACTACGATTCTTGAAATCAACACGTATAGAACAACGTTTGTTTGTACATCTTTTACCAGACAAAGGGTGGAATTTGAATCACGTGGGGAAACATGAACAGGAACTAAGTCATGAACAACAGCTAGGAAAGGGGAAAGAGAGATCTTACAAGGAATATATGAATCACCGTAAAGTAGCATATAATATCTCCCAACTTCAACAGTTTGCAAGTGACAGCCACGAACTGCACATGGCGTAGATCAAGCCCTCTCTGTTTTACAATTCGAAACTAATTTGCTCAAAATTATACCATTAATATGACATCTGCGAAGTTCTCTTGCAATAAAATAGCAAGAAAAACTAAAGCAGGAAACGTCGAAAAAAAAAGAAACGTCGCGGCGCAACCTTTTTGCTTTTTCTTATTGCATACGATCTTTGCGGCTAACATCACGCAACTTTCAGTTGATTTTATTTTTTATTTTATACTACCAACTGCCTTTATGGTACTTGTATTGTGAGGATTCGAGAATAAATTAAAAACCAGGCTTAGCCATTAGCATGAGTTTGAACATATATGTTAGGCGAATACCGACAAGCTGGTCCTTGTAGGTGAACTAATTTGATGGTGGAGCTGAATTTTGTTGGCTATAAGACAATGCCTTTTACTTTCATTTCATTACTATTACTTAAGTCATTCTTTTGTTTTAGGGTAAAAATAAAAAGTCCCATATCTCTTATTAATTTGCAAAAACTCCTCCGTTCCCCTTACATGCAAGTAACAATATTAACAATCAAATTGGTGTGACGACCGTACTTTTTCAGTGATGTTAGTGGTGCTTCACACCATTGTTTAATATCAAATAAGTTACACTCCTCGTCAAACTGCAAGCAAATAATTTCTAATAGTTTTTTTGTTTGTTTGTTTTAATTTATGAGTTAACTAGTGCTATAAATTCAAACCTCAAGTACGTTACATCATTTTGACCCCAAAATGACCATATGTGTTAATGAGTTGAGAAGTGATCAGAGTGGAACATATGATGGAAAGAAAAACCTTTCATTTCTTTATTTGAAACACATGATAAACGTCAATATCAAACCGAGAGTTCAAATTTTATATCTTAAGTAAAACGAGTTGAGGAAGGCAATTATTTAATGAATATCTTAGTTTTGCTTTAAGCATGAAAAAGACTTGAGCCTTTTGGTCAGAATATCCTCAGCATCATTCTTCTTAAACGAACCAAAGCTTAGCCTCTAATTAGTCAAAGATTCCAATAAGAATTTAGCCCGATCTAATTATACAAGGGCGAGCTAGGATTTAATTAACCGTGCACAAAACAAAAAACTTCATTTATTTTTTCCACCCTCTGTACAACATATAGGAGAGTTATGTTGCATTTATAATATATGTTCAATTAAAGAGGCATCTAAATGGTCCTGTCCTAATTTCTTGAGGATTAAAAAGAGCAAATAGTAAATGAGTTTTAAGAACGATGAAGAAGCATGACGTTCACACCAAGGCAGGCAGGAGCGTGGCAAACTTCCATCCAAAGGCTACCCCATCTGCCCCTTGGTGCATATTCCTACACGTGGGAAACGTTGGAATGAAAACTTTTATTCATTTCTGACTCTAAATTAATCGAATCATTTATTTTTTAAGTTATTCTCAGAGCGGTGAGCTGTTTCATGCAGTTCCCTGAAAAATAAGAAATTTGGGCCCTTTTCTGCTTGCCAAGTAAGCATCTGGTTATCATTAAAGAAAGCAAAGAAAAATGAAATAACAGCCGCCATGTTGCTCTGGTCCCTGATTTATTTTCAGATAACAGACCTGAAGTGAACAAGGTGACCAACCATTCAAGTATTAATTTAATTGATAAATTATTGTTCATGATGTAAATAATTATGAGAAGTTTATTAAAATTTAT
This sequence comes from Theobroma cacao, assembly GCF_000208745.1. Taxonomy (NCBI): domain Eukaryota; kingdom Viridiplantae; phylum Streptophyta; class Magnoliopsida; order Malvales; family Malvaceae; genus Theobroma; species Theobroma cacao. Next base: position 35,876,168 of record NC_030851.1, read on the forward strand.
TTTAGTACTATTTGAATAAAAGATGTAATTTTTGAATCACATCTTATTAAGTATTGGAGTAATCTCTTTGCTTCTGAATTTATGTCTCTAAAAAAAAAGTGAACAATTTTAAAATAATAATTATAAGAGGAATTTCATAAGGAAAAGCAGCCCCTTGGCTACTCAATTTTCTCGTAATTTATATGGTAGAGTCAAAGCATCGAATGTTGCGTCTCTCATGTCACACAGAGTTTAATAGCATTAATCTGTCGGGCAACGAACAGATTTAAAGTGTCCCGATGGCCAGAATCAGGATTCAAGAAAATGACAAATGGTGTTTCCAATTTGCAAGCGTGTAAGGGAATTTGATCTACATGTACTGGGGAATCAAACAATTAAAAAAAATTATGGAAATAAGTGAACAACAGGTTCTTTCTTCCATGTGGCTGGGGCAAGCCCAAGGCTTAATATTGTTTAGACTTCAGCTTATTCTTCTCTCTATATTTCTTGAACCATTCCAGGAAGAAAATGGGAATAATAATTGATAATTTGATATACAAATTCAATTTTGTAATTTGCTCCTTTTTTCTCTTGGGAAACAGATTTTGTAGTTTGTTATACTTGACATCTATTGTAAGTTGCTACTAATATGCACACATGAAGCCCTTTTAAAAGTCACCTCTATTTAGCTTAATTACAGACCATTGAACGTGGATTACTATGTAGATTAGTCAATATTCTTATTCTCATATGATTTGGAATTGTCCAATGCGGATTCCTTTTGTTAGTTTATCAATTAATTTTCTTCTAATTAGTTTGATATGGCATTTTCTCAGCCGATGTTGAGGAATTGATTCAACCTGCCCCAGGCTCTTTAGCCTCTAGACAGAATTATGGCTACTTTTATAACAGGTGAACAAATGTCATAGCTAGTATACATATAGTATCATATCAAGGATGAATGGTTGAAATTTCGATTGTATAGTACTACTTAATAAAGCAAATAAATAAGTATCCGATGGCAATCCAATCTTACAATTAAAAAAGTACCTTTTTTTTTACAGAAGCTAAAACAATACTTTAACAACTAGCATAGGGCATAGCCGACTCAGCTTAATTTTGATAAGTAGATATCCATCTTTTTTTGAGGTTTTAGCTTTATATCTAGACTCGTATTGTTGAATTATGGAAACGAATAATCACATGCCTTACTGAATCCAAGCTGAGAGAACCCCTTCCATCAATTCACCTAAGGTCTTTATCAGCATGAGCTATACTTACTAATTCTATAAATATTTTGGAGAGAATTTTTCTCTATTTTCATTTTACTTGGACTTCAAGAAATTTTATGGTTAAAATACCTTTTTATTTACTATTATTATATTTGCACACCAAGTAGATTTAGATCTAATTAGTTATTATAAATACTATACTTGCATATCAAGTAAATGTAGGTCTAGTTCGCTATTATAAATAACTCATAGGTAGTTCTTTATTTTTCATCAAGCAATTTAGTTTTTTGCTTTGATTTTGAATATTTTTTACATGATATTAGAACAGTTCTAATTCTAAAAGAACTTTCTAACACGAATTTCGTATTGTGAACCTCTTATCCAAAAAATCACCATCACTATTTTTTTTCCTATTCATTTGAAACTACATGGCAAAAACCAATTTCATTGTTCCAACATACCAAAAAACCCAATACCACCAAGACAATTCTATATTTCCTACTAGCATCACACTAGATAAGACAATTTACTCATTATGGTCTCAACAAGATGGATATGCACATCGACACTTGCAACAAAGCTAAATATCTCACTAGAGAAGCAAAAAAACCTACACCCAAAGATTCTAATATTGAAACATGGATTACTAAAAATCACAAAGTGAAAAGCTAGCTTATTGACTCAATGAGTCCGTCTCTAATGCTACGATTTATTCATTTTCCCGCAACCAAGAAGGAAAGTTGTATCAAAAACCTTCTATGATGAATTGGACGAGACCCATATTTTTTATTTGAACTAGAGATCTTTCTCTACCAAACAACATGGTCGACTATTCTCAACATATTATAATGAACTTGTGACTATTTTTAGGAACTTAATCACAAAACTATCTCGTAGGAAAGAACAGTTCAAGATGTAGTCCAATTGCATTTCGTGATGGCTATGCTTCAAGTCCATATTTTTCTAAGTGGATTTGATTTTGAATTTGATTAGGTTCATAAGCAATGCTTCTTATTTTAACTGATTAACCTATTTATTATATAATTTTATTTTTAATCATTCATTTTATTGAGAGAATTGACTTTATCCTACACACTTAAATAGTAAAATTAGATATTATTGAATAAATAATGTTTTGTTGTCATTAAAAACATATGGAGTCAACAATAATATTGGAGGTAAGGTTTATGTTCCCTTCCCCAGTGTACTTTTATTTCCCATTTAAATAAAATTTTAACAAAGTAGTTGGCATTGAGAGATTTTTTGACTTAAAAAAAGTACAATTGATTTGAATGAAAGAGTTTATCAAGAAAATGGTGTTTATTCCAAAAATTGTTGCTCCCTCAAAGCAAGTTGATAACCCTTGAGTTTTTATTAATGGTTATTATGAAGAGGTAAATTCATTTATTCAGGAGGAAGAAAATGACATGGAAGGAGAAGTTGAAGACAAGATGAAAACGGAGACCAAAAATAAATAATTATGATGAAGTTCAACATGAAGAAATGAGTTTGCTTATTCTTTTTTTTCTTTGAATGGTAGTATATATTAATTGAAGGGATCACACAAAAAAACGTGTGGATCAACAAACATGACATACAGGAAGATGGCTCACATTTGACTGCTTAAGAAACAACATACCAGCAACAGCCAAGGAATAGAGAACCAAAAAAAAAATTTATAAAAAAAAAAATGATAAAATTTTGATTCATTGGTTCAAAACCGAATCGATCAAACTAATTCTATATTTAATTGTTTTAGTCTTTCTTTATATTTATTCGATTTTGATCAAATTTTTAAAAATGTTTTAACTCATTTGGTTCTTTGGTATAACGGATCAAACCACCACCCATTTGTTTACCCTAATGACACCTCATGCTGAATTTAAATTAGGATATTTATGATGATTATGACTATGGTTATCATTTAATTGCATCTATTATGTTTTCGTGAAATAGATTTGCAGCTGCTTACGTTTTTATGTATAGGATGGCGACAGGAAAATTTAATAAGAGTTTTGTTTTGACAGGACGAGTAGGGGGCTTTGAGACTTGAACCTTTTTGCGGGCTTGTGTTTACGTTCTCCTTATAAGGATGTCGTCTTCCATCACTTCATTTGTACCATTTAACCCAAACTAAAAAGAAAAACGCCCATCAAAGAATGGAGTTCGAGAATTTGGGATAAAGAGGAATTAAGGAAGAGTGAGAGAGAGAGATCAAAATAAAAAGAAAAACCCAAGTAGAGGGTGGTGCGAAAAGGAGAAGGAAAGTTAAAACAAATGGTAAGAGTGGAAAAAAAGGCGGAGGAGAAGATTACATGGGGAAAATTTGTGCTTTTTTCAAAGGTAAGTGGGTTTTTTTTTTTTTTTACCATTTCCCATCGATACACACACGCTGTATTGTGATTGAAGATTAGCTCCATCTCAATTGCAACACAGTCTCACTTTCACAATATCTTATTGACGCACCCTAAGTAAGTCATGTTAAAGTTGAAAACGAAGATGAAAGTAGAATAAACATTTGAAGAAACGTTTGAGTAACAACTAGCATGAAATAATATGTTTGGCACAGGGAGGCGATGGTAGTAAGGTCAGCATGGAAAATCGAGTGGGATGTTAATATAAAATAAGAATACTTCTTGAAGTCAATGGTGATATAGGCGTGTGCTAAAAAATAATCTCATCTAATGTTTTAGGTTAATGTGAATGTGATTGTTGATTTCAGAGGTTTGTTAGTTTGAAAAGAGATCAATTTATAATAAAATTACAAAAAAAAAATGACCTGCTGCAATCTCTCTCTCTCTCTCTCTCTCTCTCTCTTGAACAAAAAAAACCATATTTAAAACGAATACGGTTCAACGAGGTTAGACCGGCCGGTCTAGATGAACATTAAAAGGAAAAAGAAAATGTAAAGGAGAAAAAGAATGCTTGTGCAAGTGCAACAGGCAAATTTGTCGAGAGAGAGAGAGAGAGAATATGGCAGGCGTTTGGTGGGGGAGGGGTATTCGGTTCGGAGGGTAGGTCGGCGTAAATAACGAGACCCTAATCAGTCATCAACACGGAAACTACTTTCACGAAACGAACAAAACAAAACAAAAAAAAAAAGAGAAAGGAATAATAAAACTTTATATATTCAGAAAACTGAAAAAGCCTTTTTAAAAATCACCAAGCTCCAACTTCTTTCCACCGGAAACCCTAACCCTTTTCCTCTCAGTTAAAATATCTCCCCCTTTTTATTCTCGTTTAAATACCCTCACAAACCCACCATCGCCTCTCACCCCTTCTCCCAACCACAACAAAAATTTCTCTCCTTTTAGTCGAAATCTGCAGCACCCAGAATTGTTCTTTCTGCCTTTTTCTTATCTCTTATTTGGAATCAAAATATTGATCTTTTGGTATTATTGTGAATGGTGGAAACAATTCGGAGTGATAGTAATTTCATGCTCTCCCTTTGCCAATCAAGGGCGAGCGCTCTCCTACCTGTTTCTGCTGCCTCTGCTTTTGCATTCGGTTCTTGCAAGGAAGGCTGGTACTACCGTTGCCTCGGCCTGGACCCATAAACAACCCAGAAAATCTTTAGCCTCCACCAATAACCCAGATTTTTTTTTGTTTAAATAAAAAAACAAAATAAACCTTTTTTTTTTAATCTCGGTTGTTGGTGAAATATTCATTCAATTTTTGTTGATTTGATTTTTGGATTTTGATAAAGTCGAAAAAATGTTGCTTTACAAGCAGAAGAAGAATCAGGGTGCAAAGGGCAACAGGCTCTTGATTAGCATCACTGTTTTGGGAAGTGCAGGGCCGATCCGCTTCGTTGTCAACGAGGAAGAACTTGTTGCTGCTGTCATTGATACTGCTTTGAAATCCTATGCTCGTGAGGGGCGGCTTCCTGTTCTCGGCTCTGATCTTAATGATTTCCACCTTTATTGCCCCTGTGCTGGATCCGATGGTAGGTTTATTCAAATCCATTTGAATTATTGCCCCATGTCAGTTTTCATTTCTATCCTAAGAATAAAATTTTTCTTGAATTTGTTTATTTGAAATTTTGGGATAAATTTGAAGCTACGGGGTAAAAATCACCAAGCCAAGTCTGGGTTGTTAATTAAAACCTTTGTCCTTGAAAATACGGAATTAATTTTGTTTTGCTTGGAAAAATTTGTTGGGTTATTTATGATTTTGATGTTTGCTATTTCTATTGCAGCACTGAGTCCATGGGAGACAATTGGATCACAAGGGGCACGAAATTTCATGTTGTGCAAGAAGCCAAAGACTGAGAAAATGGAAGATGATGGGAGGTCAACTGGAGCAATTACTAGGAAGGGAAGTGGGAACTGGAAGGCATGGATTAATAAATCCCTCAATCTTAAGATTTCCTCCCACTAATAATTCTCAATCCTTTATGATCTTTATTTCTTGGATCAGCTTTACGTTTGAATTAAGGACTGAACTTAGGCTATCATGGAAGACCATGGTAGAATGTTGGTTATCTTTTCACCCTATGTTCTCATTCACGTGAGAAAGACCTGAATTGTTATTCAGGAATAAATTCGAGGTGTTATTCTGTTTTTTTTGCATTCCAATAAAATTGAACATTTTTTGTGTGCTTAATTTCAATTTTTTGTGTTCTGTTCTTGAATGGTTGTGATGGATGATCAAATTTATGTCAATAGTCCAGGAATCTCATTGAGGAACACTATTGGGTTTGGCTTACATCCATTGTCTGAAAAGCTTTTCGGAATTGTCCATATCCTTGGTGTTGTCATTAGCTGTTATCTTACAAGCTGCTTTGCAGGATTTTCATTTGCTAGTTGCATACGGCTATTTGCCTAGAAATATAGAATGTAGAGAATATGATGGATTAAATCATTCAATGTATGACAATTTAAAAATTTTAGTTCAATTTTTGTCATCTCATCAATTCCATATATTCAGAACTGAATATAGTTAGGCGATGCTTATTTTTGAACTTTGACCAAAATCAAACCGATGTTGTAATTTTTTGTCTTGATTAATAGTCTATTATTATGGAGCTGATTGTTAGATCCTTTTAAGATCTTTTGACAAATTAGATATTTGGTGAATCAAAAGAGGCGGTAGTGTTCTGTTTAAAATTGGACTAAAAGGAGTAGTCTGTCTCCTGTTTCCAACTTCAATTGCTACTGTTGGGGTGCACAATGGGGGACAAATTCTTATCAATCTTGCAAGAAATGGTTACTAGAGTCATATCAATCTTGCAAGAATGGTTACTTAGAGTCAGAAATAAACTAATCACAGGTTTAATGCCCATGTTCTCTGAATAAATCATAGTTGGTCTCATGTCACTAGTTGAAAGATTCAAGTTGATTTTGTGGACAGATTCATCTTTGTTATTGTGGGATTTTAACTTCCATGGTGTTTTGGAGACTTTAACTTGAAAATTTGATTTATGAGTTCACCAATATTGACCTAACTGTGGAAGGTTGCCTATAATTTGATTGAAAATACTTGCATCAGGTACCCATACTTTTCATATTAGAAATGGGAATGCAGTGTTGCTTTCATGACTATATAGCTTGAAAAAGTAGTCGTTTTCCCCTATATCTCCCTCACATGCTAGCCGTGCTTTATTTCATTGGTGCATTTTCAGATGAAAATGGGCGGAGTCGTTTGGAAGCATGGAAGAAGTGCGGTCCCACCATCTCCAAAATACATTCGTTTCTAATGACTTGAAGCTGCTCAAGTCTCAAAGTAATTAACAGTAATAGGGTCGGCAGGCAAATGCAAAATCCAAAATGCGGAACTGCTTCTGGTAGATGCATGGGATGGCTCTAAATTAGGTGATGATGCGTTTCAAGTTTTACCTCTAGCTGGCGAACTGCTGGTTCCATTGTCAGCTGGCGATCAAAAGGATGATAGGAGACAGCTCGCTAGTTTTATGGACCCCACATGAGAATTGGATTGTACTAGGCATATCCGCTTGAAAGCATGGCGATGCAATTGCTTTGTCCCTACTAGAGATTGATATCTTTAGTGCATTTGCAGGCTGCTGCAGCCCACGCTTCTGTTTTTCTTTTTCTCTCTTTTTGATCAGCGTCAAGGTTTTTTTTAATATGTACGAGCAAGCTGATTTTTACACTCCCAATTCTTATATTGAAAATTTTCACTTGTAAAAATAAATATGACAATTCATTTATTCATTATAAAACAAATGAGACTGCATCCCTAAAAATAAATAACTTTGGGCTTTTGCACGTTCTTTCCCTTTCCTTGAAGTCGTTTTCAGAACGGAAGCAACGCTCAGTCGGTACAAAAATATCTAGTCACAGATTTTCTGAGGCGCCTTTCTTCCATCGTTTCAGTAGCAAATGAGCTTTTCAGCATTGTGCTGACCATCCGAAACTGCTTGCCTTATCATGTATATGGGAAAATAGTTTAATTAACCTAACTAAATAAAGACAACAATTACTTTACTTATATCCAAAATTTATATTTACAATAATTTAATTAAATAAACCTGCACGAAATGCCAAGTGTCATTATCATGTAAGGCCGAAACAATGCCCAACAAAGCCTAATAATATTTGGCAAAGACAACCTACTCTTTCTAATATCCCCCTTATTTTCTTTCTCGTGACGGATTTGGCACATATACTTCATTGTTTCAAATTTCCATTACAAATTTGATGCTTCAAGTTGTAACCGTTAAGGTATTTTTAGGAAAACAGCTGAATCAACCATTATTTATTCCTCCACCATAATCAATTATTCCCATCCACATGATCCAACTCTGACACTATGATAAATTTGGAAAATCATTCTACTCATAATTTGTCCAACAATTGCTTATCAATTGAGCATAATCATAATCTCAATTGCATGACTTAACTCCAATTACTAGGTGTATTAGACTTAAAAGACGAGTCGCTTTCATACCGATCGGACCACGGTGTGGGGAGCAGCCCCATGTTGCGCCACACCCTCACCCTGCAATTGGGGCCCTGAAGGCTGAAAACACCCTTTTCAACCCCCTCAAAACTTTATAACTGTTTCTAAACTAGCCCTTTTCTAGAAAACTCAAGTCTTAAAGTGTTAGGCCAGTATTTGGGCTTAAAGCCCACTAAGCACTCTAGGGATGGAATTGAAATTTACCTTATACTCTTGGTTGGGTTTTGTTTTCTATGTCATGTTTCAGACATGTACATGAATAAAGGATGCAAGTATGCGTCCGTTGCACCAAAACTTCTCTTATGATATTTGAGTATGATTGCAACATCCTTTGGCACATGTCCTATCTATAGCCACATTTTAATATTTAAGGGATTTAACGAATTCTATCGTCTATTGTTTGTCATCATTGAATAATTTTTTTTTTAGTGCAGAATCATCATTTTGACCATTAAAAGGTAGGTATTGATCATTAAGACTGTGACTTCGCATTTGTTTAAAATTAAAAAAATATAACAAAGTGGACGAGTTGGATTAAATTAAAAAAATAATTTTTTTATGAATAAAATTTTATATTAAATTATAAAAATAGTTAGATATTTTTTTACAAATATAAAATATATATTTTTAATTAAAAAAATCAGTGGCCTTGTTGGCATTTATTTAGAGAAAATTCAATTATTTCTTTTCTTATTTGATTACTGATATTATCTCTAGTTAGCATTTGAAAAAACTCTTTTCTTTCGACGTAACCAAAAAATTGAAATTCCTAATGGAACCTTTTTCTTTTCATTCAAATAATGGTAAAAGTGCACCCAAAAAATTAAAATAGAACTGTGACATTGCATAAAAAAGGTTTAGAGTAGCAAATTTTGAGGCCAGCAATTTCAACAAGTGGTAATCTTAACCTTTATCTTTAGATTTAAAATGAACTGCATTGGTACAAATATCTAGATTTCATAATTATTCAACATTAACATATTAATAATAAAAATCTATGAAAGCATATCATCAAGGAAACTAGTTGATATAAAGATAGGGTGACTTATTCATTTACATATTTAATATTGAATCGGACCAACTTATTTCTGGGGGAATTACCTGCCAAACTCAAGAATGTGACATGCCTTGGTTGGTATGGGGTGACTTTAATGTCATTAGGAGTCCAGACGAGAAAATAGGAGCCACTTTTAATGATAATGCAACAAATAGTTTACTGAATTCATCAAAGAAGTTGGGTTGATTGATCTGTCGATGAGTGAGGGGAAGTTCACATGGAATGGTAATAGAGAAGGGGTGACATTTTGCTGGCTTGACAGGTTTCTAGTTGCTTTTGATATTCTAGAAATTTGTCCTAATCTTATCTATTTCAGACCATAACCCTATTCTTCTTTCCATTGTCTTGAACGACGAAAGCCCCAGACCATTCTAATTTTTTAATCACTAGAAGGACGAAGCAAGCTTCCAAGATATGTTCCTCAAGGCTTGGGAGAATACTCAAAATCTAAGTCTTAAAACGGTTAGCATCTGGCACAGACAAAAAGGGATCAAAGATGAGATTAGAGGTTGGCAAAAAGCCACTTATTGTGTTGGAGATAGGAAAATCATATTGATGGAACAGAACATTGGTGATCTCAAAATAGACCTACAGCAAGATCTGACAAACTAGCATATCAGGGGTCAAATTTTGAAGCTGAAGGGAGAACTATGGCAGCTACTAAGGGCTATTGAAAGAAGCTGGCATCAAAAGTTGAGAATAAAATGGTTCCTTCAAAGGGACCACAGCACAAAATTCTTTCACACGATTACTTCTACGTGGAGGAGAACTAACACCATTTGAAAGCTGGTTGTGTTGTGTTAATGGTGGTTAAGTTTTAATTTTGAAAAAATTTATGTTTTGATGTATTAAGATTATTTGTAAAGTTTGATGTTAAAAAGAGTCCAACTGGACAAGTTTCTAACATTTATTTTTGCTTACTATAGTTTATCTATCAATAAATTTCTTCATCTATCGATAGATAAACTCAAAAAAGTTTTTAAAAAAGATTGAAGAACATCCATTGATAAATATTCAACATCTATCGATCAATCAAGCCTAAATATCGATAGATGAGTCCATCTATTGATAGATAGCAACATAAAAGCTTTTTAAAAGAACCTTGAAGTCCATCTATCGATAGATGATCCCAATCTATAGATAGATGACGTCATTTTCAGAAAAATAAAAAAGATAAAAACGTATTTTCATATCTTAACCTACAAATATGTCACATGTTATGAGTGTTTGTGATTCTCAGCCATTTTTTCAAGGTATTATTTCAATCCAAAACCCTCTCAAACTCATTTTCAAGCCAAATCACTTTTTTTAAGATTGGAAGCTTGGTTTTTATTTTTAACCACAAAGGTGATGTTTTTCCACTTTAAAATCTTGGATTTCAAATTCTAAAATAATTATGAATTGTTCCAGATTTATTGTTTACTCCAAACTAAAGGATTTGAAGGGTTTTCCTCTTTGTCTGAAGCTCACCTAAGATAAGAATGATCAGTTTATAAATTTTGAGCACATGGATATTTGTAGAGCAATGAATTTAATCAAGAAAACTAGTTTTGAAGGAAATCGAATAACTTAGAAAGAGCTTAGAATGAATACTATGTCAATCTTAGTTTGAGAATTAAATATTGTGATAGCTAGATGTTTAGGAATGACTAGAACTCTAAGGAATTCATTGGATTAGAATTGGGTTTGTTGGTGGAAGTCGACTTTTCAAAATTGAGTAATAGTCAATATCTCTATTATATATTAGTTTTGAACAAAGGGTGACAACCCCTTTAAATGATTTTGTTCAAAAGTTCCTCGATTACTCCGTCCTACGGGCTAGTATGGGTAATAAGACATCTCTTGAGAAAGTGAATGTGGATGATAAGATGCCCATAAAATGTGAGAAATGTGAATGTGGATAAATACGTCTCCACCATTTCAAGATATATGTGAAGACCATGAGTTCCTATTTGATGCTTGATTTTGATTGGATCTTGTATAAATATTTCATTGTGTGATATGTTGGTTAAAGCTTGATATGGGGGTAAGAATATCGCAGGGTTAAGTTATGCGAACATACCATTTTTCCCTTCCTTAAGCCAGGTGTGGGGGTAAGAATGCCACAGGGATGAATTGGGCAAAAGTACCCATTCTCCCTTTATCTTGTTGATAGTATGTATTGATATCTTAATCGTAGAATAGATATTGTAATGCTTAAGAATGGTGACGTGATAATTGTTGTGCTTATGTGGAAATGATGATGTGAATCATGATTGGATGATACATTCATGTTATGAATGAATGATGTTGTATATGTGAGTTCAAACTGATTTATCCTTGCAAATGATTTGTAAGTTAAGCTTTTTATGTTATTGACTCTTTACGCCAATTGAGTTTTAAAATGCAGTTATGGAAATGTTGAAATGAAGTTATGGTCATTGAAAGGATTTATATGTTTATTATGTGTTTTTACAGAGTATGGTTTATTACAAAAACTCTCTCCTTTGGTTTGTCCCTTTCCCTATATCCATTTGCGGAGTCTTTGTGACTCACCCGTTATTTTCTCCTATTTTATTTTTCAGATCAATAGCTAGCTAGGCGGCTTGTGGAGTAGTAGCTTAGTTCATTCATGGTAGGTGTGGTGGAGCCTTCCTTCTAATGTTGTTACACTTTATAAGTGTCGAGTCAAGTCTTTGAACTGATATGTTAAGGTTAAATTTGATTATGTAAATAAATGTCGACCTATTCATCCTTGTTTACATTTCAGATATTATGTTAAGACTATGGTGAGCGAACCATATCAATATAGGCATGGGGACGCATGTCGAACCAAAGTTGTTCTAACTTTGTGTATATTTATATGAAATATGATAAAAATCTCACTTTACGTTTAGAAATTCCGTAATGTGGTGGTTTTGAAGAAATATTTGCATATTTTTAATTATGAATGGAAATTTATATGAACGTAATAGATAACTAACTCATACATTAATGGTTTAAGCTTACTTAGACTTAGTGGGCTATACTCACATAAGTTCATGCTCTGGTCATGATCTTTTCAGAAAATGAGATGTGATAGGATTACATATTGGGCCAACACAAAATGGCCTAGTGCCAATTTATCTATTTCAGATCTCACTAGATCTCCTAACTTTTGTCATCCCCCAAATCAAAACCAAATCTGTCAAACCGATAATTAAAGGGCCAGCTCCTTTTTTTGGTGCTCTAAAATTCAATATTGACAGAGCCTCCAAAGATAACCCAAGTGCTGCAGGCATTGGTGGCGCCTTAGAGACCATGATGGTCGAGTGTTAATTACTTTCCTTTCCCATATGGGACTCTCTTATGCGAATACTGTTGAATATAGGCTATCTGTAAAGCTATGAAGTTTTTTTTGCTTCTAGATGGACATTTCACAAGGTTGTGTTTGAAAGTGATTCTCAAAAAGCTGTGGATTGGATTCTTAATCCATCAACTGCTTTTTGGAGGCTAAGGCCAGGCACTACGAAAATTAATTTCTTCAAATCTAAACTTGTTGACTGAAGCATCATTAAAATTCTAAGAACAGCTAATGATTTAGCTAATTCGCTAGCTAAAGTTGGGACAACGAGAACTAATGATCCCTTATGGGTTTTCTATGATGGGGTTAATGGCACGTAATGTTGTTTCCCTCCTGATGCTGCTTCCTACATATTTGCTTTATTAAATGTTAGATTATAAGGGAATTGTGTGATCAGGCTTTTGTTGATATTTGTGAGTGGTTGGGTCTGTATAGTGTTTATGATCATAGGCATTTATCTCCCCCGTAACCTTCAAAAGGGTGTATGTATAGGGGTTTTGCTTTACATGGTTTACAGTAGTTTTTGCTTCTGGTGTTTTCCCTTTTTTGGGGTTCTAACTTGTATTGGATCTTGGTGGTTTGATAGATATGGGGTGTTATGGATCTTTTTTGTCATCCATAGCTTTTGTTGTATTTTGGGGTGATTCTCCCCATCTTTTACCATGTGAATAATACATCAGTTATTCAAAAAAATAAAATCAGACCAACTAGTTGGATTGGTTCGATCGAGAACTAATGAAATATTCAGCCCAAAAAAAAAAACAATTAGGCTGGTTAATTATGAACTGGTCAAAAATCTATCAACTCTTTTAGTTAAATTGAGTTTGAGATTGAACTAATTTTATTTCTTTAAAGTATCTTCAACCAAGGTGTGTTTGATTGGATTAAACTAATTTTATACATTTAACTAATTTATTATTTAATATTTTAAATTTTTTAACAAATAGTGAGATTATACCAACATAATATTCAGCAGTAACGACAAGGCAATAAATGGTATAGTGGCTACAAATACAAGTAGCTGAGAACCCTAGTACTTAATTGGGCATACTCTCTCTAAGTGTGGGGCAATGAACTACATTAGGAAGTAGAGGCTACAAGATTGGCAGTAGAGGCTGTTATCCTATGAGGAGATAATGAAATATTGATAAAGGCAGTTACAAGTCCCATGCCTATATATGTTATGAGCTATTTTCCTATTCTAAAAAAGAAATGTGAAGAAATAAAAGTAGCAATTGGCCGATGGCAAGGTTTTGGCGGGGACAACAACAAGAGGAAAAAAGAACTTATTGGACTAGCTGACAAAGAATCACTGTAATGAAACTGAGAAGGAAGATGAAACTATGACAGAGCAAAGGACTACTCTGCTATGGAGAAGGAAATAAAAGTAAAATGAGAGAAAGATTATTCTGATTAAAACTACACTTCATTCAACATGAACCAAAATATTTATACACGGTATACATGGTTAACACATGTTAACATAAAGAGACAAGCGTTATTAACCAGCCATACACTAAGACACCTCATAACACTGGTGTAGAAACATTTAATAACTAGTACAATGAAGCAAAATACATAGTAAAACAAAATGAGAAAGTCATTGCATGCTGAGTCAATACATGCTTTAACTCTAACACTCCTCCTTAAAGCTTGCATTGACAGTACTCAGCATTGCTTTCAAATCTTCAAACCTGGATGTAGGTAAAGTCTTTGTCAAAATATCTGCAATTTGATTTACAGAGGAGCAATATCTAAGAACAATCTCTCCACTATTCTCAGCTTCTCTAATAGCATGGAACTTTACCTTTATGTGCTTGGTTTTCCCATGAAACATTGGATTCTTGGTGATAGAAATTACAGACTTACTATCAATCAAGATATTTGTTGGAGTTGTTTGCACAAAGATTTAGTCCTTTAAGACTTTTCTCAGCCAGACAGCTTGGTTTGTTGCAGCATTGGCAGCTATGTATTCAACTTCTGCTGATAATTGTGCAACCATTGCTTGTTTATGTGAATTCCAAGAAAAAATTGCATTACCTAAAGAGAAAATATATCCAGATGTGCTTTTGGAGTCTTCAACACTCCTTGCCCAGTCACTATCTGAATATCCAACCAAGTTGATCTCCTTGATTCTTTCAAAATACAAACCATGATTAATGCCACGCTTTAAGAATCTGAGAATATGTTTAGCAGCTGCAAAATGAATATCAAAAGGTTCTCTTATAAATCTGGACAATAAACTCATAGAGTACATCAACTCAGGTCGAGTAAAACACACATACAGCAAGCTTCCAATAAGACTTCTGTACCTAGTAGCATTTTGGAGCTTAGAACCATCATCTGCAGTCAGCCTTTGATTCATAACCAGTGGTGTTGACATTGAATTACAACCACTCATGTGAAACTTACTCAGAATGTTTATGATGTAATTTCCTTGACATACAAAAATACCTTTGTTAGTTTGGCACATTTACATTCCAAGCAAATAGTTCATCAAGCCAAGGTCTGACATTTTGAATTTATTCTCCATCTGAGACTTAAACCTATTAATTGCTGTAGGGTCACAGCCAGTGATCATCAAATCATCAACATAAAGAGAGATAATTACCTGAGCTTGATTTTCATGCTTAAGCACATATAAAGTAGCTTCATTAGAGCTCTTTTCAAATCCAAGATTAATCAAATAAGAGTCAATCTTACTGTTCCAAGTTCAAAGAGCTTGTCTCAGGCCATACAAGGCCTTATGCAGCTTATATACTCTATCAGAGTTAGATTCGATCTTGAATCCTTTAAGTTGCTCAACATAAACCTCCTCCTGCAATATACCATTCAAAAAGTTTGATTTCACATCAAAATGAGATACCCTCCATCCTAATGCAGCTAAAAGAGCTAACAGCAACCGAATGGTTTCATATCTGGCCACAAGAGCAAAGGTATGTAGAAAATCAATACCTAGCAATTGTGAGTACCTTTTGATAACTAATCTTGTCTTATACTTGTTCAACGTACCATTAGAATTAAACTTCTTTCTGAAAATCCATTTAACTCCAATCACATGCTGATTCTCATGTCTATCAACTAATAACCAAGTATTGTTCTGATTAATCATATTGATTTTCTCTTGCATTGCAGCCCTCCATTCCTCAGACTTTGTTGCTGCTTGATAACTATCTGGTTCAGTTATAGCTATCAAGCTTTTGTCATAAATGTCATCAAAACCCCTTGTACCTCTAACTGCAAAGTGTTCATCATCATCATCAATGCCAACATACTGATCAGCTGTATCTGCTTCAGTTTCTGTATC
This sequence comes from Theobroma cacao, assembly GCF_000208745.1. Classification (NCBI taxonomy): domain Eukaryota; kingdom Viridiplantae; phylum Streptophyta; class Magnoliopsida; order Malvales; family Malvaceae; genus Theobroma; species Theobroma cacao. Next base: position 35,891,986 of record NC_030851.1, read on the forward strand.
TGTTTCAGTTTCAATTGATTCTTGAAACTCAATTCTGAGTGGTGACACTCCTTTGTTTGCTTCATTTTCATTCTAGCTCCATTTAGATTCTTCATCAAAAATGACATTTTCGGATACAATAACTTTATTTGACTTTACTAGATAAACTTGTATCCCTTAGACTACTCATTGTAACCAATAAACACTCTAGTTTCTGATCTATGATCAAGCTTATCTTTGATCTTCTCAGGTATTTGATGATAACACCAACTTCCAAATATTCTGAGGTGATCATCTGCAGGCTTTCTGCTATACCAAGCTTCATAAGAAGTCAGAGCTATTAAGGCCTTTGTTGGTAATCTATTTAATAGATAAATAGTTGTATTACATGCTTCTGCCCATAATTTCTTTAGAGGATTTTTCTCAAACAAAAGACATATTGCCATGTCAAGTATAAATCTATTTTTCCTTTCACTCACCCCATTCTGTTGATGTGAATAAGGAAGTGTAAGCTGATGATGAATACCCTTTGTTTCAAGGAAATTTTTAAACTGTGAGGAAGTATATTACCCACCATTATCTGACCTGAGGCACTTCAGCTTGGAACCAGATTCTCTTTCAACTTTAGCCTAGAACTTAACAAACACTTCAAAGGCATCAGACTTAGATTTGAGAAAATAAATCCATGTATATCTGCTATAGTCAGCAATGAAGACTATGAAATACCTATTACCAATCAAAGATTATTGAGTCATAGGCCTTGCTACATCAGAATGAATCAGTTCAAGTCAGTTTCTTGCTCTCTTAAAACTGACAGATGGAAAAGGTTTTCTGCTATGTTGACCAAGCTTACAAACACCACACACTGAAGTTGATTGACTGATTTTAGGTAGCTTCTTTACCAGCTTCTGAGATTGCAGCAAGTTCATATAGTTATAGCTATAATGACCTAGTCTTCTATGCCAAAGTGATAATGCATCTACACTATTGCAACTGGCTTGCATACACATTTCAGTCATATTGACATGAAAACATCTATTTTTCATTTGAACATTCATCAACAATTCACCAAAGGGATCATATATGGTACATACATCATTTTTAAATACAAGCACATTGTTATTTTCCATCATCTGACCTACACTCAGCAAATTCTGTGCAATATCAGGTATTAATAGTACACCATGAACATACCTTAGGCCTAAAGATGTGTTGATCCCTACTGTATCTTTCCCCATAGCATCAAGATAAACACCATTCCCTATTTTTACTTTTGACCTGAATGAATATCTAGATCAGTAAATAATGAGGGGTTTGGTGTAACAAGATTAGAACTACCACTGTCGAAAAGCCACTGCACACTATCTGAAGAATTGCTTCCTGTAGCCATAAACAGTTATTCCTCTGACATCTCAACATTTTTAATGGCATGAGAGACTTCTTCGTTTGTTTCAGGTTTGTTTTTACAAACCTTTTCCACATGACCTAGCTGTTTGCATGCATTGCACCTTACACCAAGCCTGTTCCAGTAGTATGACTCTAAATGACTCTTCTTCTTACAATGGGAACAAACTAGAAATCTGGTTCTCCTGTTCTATATTTTCTTTTCTTGTGCTTTCCTTTTTGCTTATCCCTTGCATCACTCACATTCTTCTTTGTTGAAGTATCAGCATGAGCCTTTCCTTTCATTCGAACAAAAAAGGCTAAATCAACTTTCTTAATTCTTCTGGCAGCTTTCCTATGTTCATCAGCCTCAAGAGCACTCACTAAATCAGTGATCGATAGCTCTGAAATGTCTTTCACTTATTCCAGAGAAGAAACTACAACATCAAATCTCTTTGGTAAGCTGATGAGTACTTTCTCCACAACCTTTGCATCTGTCAAAGACTCTCCCATCAATCGAATTTGATTCACTAGCTTCATCAACATATCAATGAATTCTTGTACTGACTGGCTTTCCTTCATTCTCAGCATTTCATACTGTCTCCTAAGGTTTTGTAAACACATCTGCCTACTTCTTGTAGACCCCATAAACTCTTCTTCAAGTTTGCTCCAAGTTTGATTAGTTGTTTCACACCCCATAATCTTACTGAAAATTGACTCTGTAACAGTTGACTATATGAAGGATAAAGCTCTATATTTCTTAGCTACCTCCTCTTCATATTGCTTCACTTGTGTCAGTGTAGAATTTTCTCTCAAAGGCGGTATTTCAGGATCATTTGCAAAAGCATTCCAAAGGTTAACACCTTTAAGGAATGATTTCATTTTGACAGCCCAAACAGGGTAATTAGAACCATCAAAAATAGGTGTGTTTTGTTGAGTAACAGTTGAAGTTGACATCTTGATGAAGAGTAAACTATGAATAAGTGAGAAACACAATTATAAATGGCTCAAAGATCGATTATATTGCTCTGATACCATGTAATGAAACTGAAAAAAAGATGAAACTATGACAAAGCAGAGGACTACTCTGCTATGGAGAAGGAAATAAAAGTAAAACGAGAGAAAGATTATTCTCATTAAAACTACACTTCATTCAGCATGAACCAAAATATTTATACACGGTATACATGGTTAACACTTGTTAACATAAAGAGACAAGTGTTATTAACCAGCCATGCACTAAGACACCTCATAACACACCTCATAACACTGGTGTAGAACACTTAATAACCAGTACAATGAAGCAAAATACATAATAAAACAAAATGAGAAAGTCATTGCATGCTGAGTCAATGCATGCTTTAACTCTAACAGTCACAAGGATTAAAGATACGGCTGGAATGGGATTTAGGGACCTGCCGGCAGGGATTTTTAAAAGGACCTATGGCAAGAAATGGGAGGAGAAAACATCAACATCTGGACTAATAGATGGGTTCCTAACGACAATCCTCTTAGGATAAATGACAGTGAAAATGTTGGAAAACTACCCCAGAAGACGACTCAAATAATTAATAGAAGGGACGGACATTGGAAGCTAAAAAGAATTCAGAATATATAAATAAGGAACAGAAGATAGCTATATAGCATATGCTAGTATGTCAAGAATGGGGGACTGATAGAATATTATGACCAAGGCTTCCGTTGGTGAATACAATGTGAATTCAGTCTAGCACGTACTGGAAGAAGATGAAGACAGGAAAATCTGTTAAGAAAGGAATGCAATGGTGCATTCAACATCCCACGCAATCGGAAAAGATGTACGGGAATTGTTATGGAATCTACAAGTTTCACATAAGATTAGGAATATTCTGCGGAGAGCATGCTCCAATGATGTAGAAACCTTTAGGAATCCGTGGGAAAAAAATTGAAGATAAGAGCCGATTCTATGTGCCCTTTACGTTAAACGGAAGAAGAAACCATTGAACATGTCATTTTATGGAGTGATTAGGTGAAAGCAGTTTGGTTTGAGATAGGGTTGGGTTACAAAGTTGATCAGAAGGCAATTACAACTCTGGATTGGTTGCTAAAAAAGGTTCGTCAAATGGAAGAATTGATAGTGCTAAGGAAAAACAGATATAGTGTCGACTTTTACAGCAATTACATGCAAAAATATATGGAAAGCAGATGTGAGGCAAGTTTCAAAGAAAAGGTGCTCGATGCAAATATGACAGTATATATACAATAGATCAATGGGCAATAGCTGAAAATTGGGAAATAAATGAGCAGAATGGAAAAAATCAGACAGACGGACAGGAAGGAAACAAAGATTATGTATGGAAAAGACCTGAAAAAGAGTGGGTGAAGAAGGTTAATACAGATGGTGCTTTCACTGACAAACATTTAGAGGCTGCAATTGGGGTAATCATAAGAAGCTGTCATGGTAGAAATTCTGAAGTATTGTTTAAGTGTATCAGCTCAAGTCAGTCATGTTTTGATTGGAGAATTGTGCCATTGGTATACAAGCATAGATAAGAAGAATTGGCGCAGTAAAGTTAAGCTAGCTGTGTTAAGTGTAAAGCAAATAAAACCGACAGATTAGATAGCTAGCAACTCAATCAAGAAAAGAGATATATGTGCCTTTCAAATTGGGTAAATATGCCTCCATCATCATGGGGTATATATTCTACCTATCGATGGGCTTCCAGCCCCACGTGCTATTCAAAAGTTAACTTAGGCTTGAAGGAGATGGAGTCCGTCATAAAGTTTCAATAGTTTCTAGTTCTATATGTAATTTTTTTTTCAGATAATGAAGCTTCTGATTATGATAAAAAAAAAAATCTTTTATGTTTCTAACTCTCAATTTATGACCAAATCATTAGGTCAAATGCATGATATTATGGTTTGGATACAATGGAAGAAGTCTGTAGACAAAGTGGGAGTGAAGGTCGGGTTAGGGCAATCTGAGTCCGCATAGCAATCGATCTTTCTCACTCTTCGTCGGCCTGAGTATTTATGATAAAAACGTGTTAAATGTTGAATGGCACAAGTGAATATTGAATGGTCAAAGAACGAGAGAGAGCAAGATTTACGTTCAAGTGCCCGACATGCACAAGTGTAACAAAATCACGAGCGACTCTGACCTGAACAATGACTGCATAGAATGTTTGGAAAGCAAACATGCACGGGCAAGTGGCTCGTGCCCTGCTTTCTAGCCCCGGATTTCTTTCCCTTCCACTAGCTTCTATGTCCTAAATTTAATACAGGGTTTTTCATCAATTCTCAACCTGACAAAGGGGCTATTGTTGAAATACTGCGCTGCTTCCTAGCCCAGATTTCTTTCCCTTCTCTTAGCTTCTACGTCCTAATACAGGATTTTTCATCAATTCTCAACCTGACTCCATAGCTTTCTCAAATTAAAAAATCATCAAGTATTGTGAGTTGGTTTGGCTTTCCTGATATATTCTAGTAAATATGCAAGGACTTTAGTTTGGACCACATCTCCATCGAAAAAAGAAGGAAGAAATTAATATCAAATAACCCTTTCCTTTCTTCGAGCAAAAGGAGAAAGAAAGTTACCTATAGCCTTCTCTTCTTTTCAAATTTTCTTCTTATAGCTGAAGAGAAGGGAAAAAGTGAGTAAAAAGCAAGGCTTGAAATGGGATGTGATGTGATCTCCAAAGATCAGTGAGGAAGTGGGGGTCAGCTCAGAATCCCCAAAACCGCATGCAAGTGGGCAAGTTGGTCAAATAAAGAATTGTCATGGCTTTGTTGTACATTAACATTATAATAATACATATAATTGTTCCTCATATAATTTTTAGCACCAAAATTATGTAGTGTTAGCTGGTCCAATCCCTAAAGACTAATATGAGATGGTGGCATTTCTTTCATGCATCCTCTCATCTACTAGTCTGTGCAATACTAACTTAATGCCTCCTCTGGGGTTGACAAATCCTGAGCAATCAAGTTCTCTTGTTGTTTTTGCAATCATTTATTTGATATATCTATGTATCTACCCTATAAAACGGGGCATGGGGCATGGGGGATATGGCATCTCTTTGCTTTGCTACAATAAGTTTTTGAGCACCCTCCGCCTATATTTCATAATGTCAATTATCTTATTGGATAGATCCAGGTGTCAGTCATTTTACTAATCATTTACTCACCAAAAAGGTGGAGGAAGAAGCAGACAGAGACAAACACTCCCACATAAGTATGAGTTTAATATTGTTCTTATACGTTTGAATCAAAAGCAATATGTATATATTTACCAATATGATGTTCGAGTTTTATTTTCTGTGTCTTGATACGTATAAAAATGTTTGAATGAAGTGTAAAACCTCCAAACTTTAGACCTTCAACCTTCGAAGGGAGGGATCACAATCGGTATACTAAATATACACTAAGATTATCATGCAAGTTGTAGTTGATGATGTTTAGCCTACAGTAGGTATATATATAATCCTTTTCCACGCTGCAAATTCTACCGATATAAAAATGGAAAAGAATTATGAGTATTAAAGATTTAACTTCCATAAGTAAAAGAAAAAGATATTTGGTATTGTACGTGTTTGGACAAAAGTGAGGGTTGTTAGAATTGAATTCCATTCATTTCAGTCTTATGAACTTGCTTTGCATCCACTAACAAAAGGCAGTTCCTTGAAAACGAAGTGGCTAAAACCCATGAAAGATGGTGACTTGCTGATTCTAGGATCCATCAAAGTGGTGGGCAACAGATCCTATTTAGGTGTCGACATAATGACATGGCAAAACAAGGAGCATTGGGATTCACTTAGCCAATCCCATTATGGGGAATTAGGCTTCGTCAATCTGAGTTCATTTAAAGGGGAAGGGAATAAGATGTCTATAAAGATACAGTATGTATGAGAGAATTTTCTCTTTTCTTTACAACTTGCACACCTAAATATCTCTCAGCAAAATCTTCCCTTGTTACAGTTTCTGGTTAGTTTCAACGTGTTACTGAACATCAAGAAGCAGAACTCGAGGCCAAGACATGACCTCCTCAATCTCCTAACTCAAATATTAAATTAAATTAATTTGATACACAATTAGATATGCATGCATTAGCTGGCAGAACTCAAATTCTCTGAGTCTTCAAAAGTTGAAGAAGTGCACACTGGCCATCACAATCAATTATCAGTGCAAAGGTACCTAATGGTTAAAAAGAAAAAAAAAGGGTACAAAACATAACTGTGTATTTTTGGTTTATTTTTCCAGAGGATAAAGGAAAAGGAGAGGGGAAAAGGTTTGATAAAAGAGAAAATCAGTGAAGAAGTTGTAAGAAAAAAGAAGATGAGAAAGGGAACCTTTTCAAGAAAGTTAATACCATAATTAAGAACTCGACATAAGTGAGCCTTTTTTCACTCACTTATGATTGTGCTTTCCTGTTCCTGACATAAAAGGAGGCCCCCTGTAATAGTGTTATTATCTGGGAATGTAATATATAGTTTCGACTTGAAAAATATTTAATAATAATAATAATAACGCAAACTTCAATAGCTCTGCTAACGCTTCATTGTTGTTGCCAATGTTTTTGTTCAAAGTCCAAAAGCAGTATCACAGATTTGGTAAATTTTCAGTGCTGCCTCACTTACAGCAGCCAGCAAGCTGGGATATTGACAGTGGAATATAAGCATGCAGTTGAATATTAGCTTACTGTAGAAACTGTTGGGTTTTCAACCAGGCTTCTGCATTTTTTCCTTTTTTCTTTCTCTTGAATCATAACAAAACCATGTCAATTCCCCAGCAAATAAGGCCAAAAAGAAAGAAAGTTCTATCTTTTTTATTTCCACCAAAGCTATATATATATATATATATATATAGATATAAATAAATACATTGACCCTTTTTGATTCACCCTGAAAATACAGAAGATTCCCAACCAAAAACAGACCGGCGAAGAAAAATATCCTAACCAGAGGTAGCTGAAAATTCAAATAAAAAAAAATGGGACTGAAAATTTAGAAAATGATAATTAAAAAAGAAAAAGAAAAAGAGAGGTGAAGGGGAAGGGGGAGGGGGCAAACAGGTTCGGGATTGGTGGGTCTCATTCTCACCAGGCAGGAAGGCACCCAGCTCAGAATAGAACATAGACAGCCCCCGAGATAGGGTTTGGTAGGGACCAAACTGAAGTTGAATCTAACTCACTGAGTCAACTCACAAACTCAGTGGGCAGTAGCAGCTGTTTTGTTGGCGAGTTTCCAAGCAGAAGTTGCTATGAGTGGGCGACTGTGCCAACCCAGCATCAAACACCCATTATTCTCCTCCACCCCATACCCATCTCCTCCAGCAAACAAAGCCAACAACATACTAGCTTGCTTGAACGCATTAGAGCCCAAATGAACAGACGCAAAACCGGCCGTACCCAACCGATTTCTCCAGTGAGCCAACTTCTCGTGCCTCTCAACTCGGTCCACCCCTTCACAGGCCACCACATTACAAATCTGTTTCCCCAAGTACACCTCCGACATAACCTTATCCTGACTACTCACCGACCCCTCCAACGAGTCAAAAAGCGTCGAGTAATAATGTAACGACTCAGTGAATCGGTCTAAGAAAACCGGACCGTTATGGTTCGCTTCTTGCTCAACTATAGTGACAATCTCAGGCTTCATCTGTTTCACCACGGATAAAACTTTGTCAATAGCACCCGGACGAGCCAATAATTTATGTAACTCAAAAACGGAGTTAACGGCCACGGCTTCACCTTCACTGGGTCTAAGATCAAGCATTGAAGCATCCAAATCGGCCAAAGAATTAGCCACGAACCCACGATATTCAAACTCAACGTGAATCGTTTCAGCTAATTGAGCCAATTTCCAACCAACTTCTTGCAAGTGATCCGAGTTATCATGGCTGGGAGGTCCAATCCCAGTTAACCTAAAAGTCGGCGGACCACCACCTCTTAACGCTAAGGCTTGCATCAAAGCAGGCCATTGCATGCCTTGGTTCATCGAAAAATCGATGACGTGAACCCTTTTTTTGCCTTCAAAAGCTTCGAGAATCGCTTGGTTAGCTGTGAAGTGGGCAAACTTTAGATAAGGGCAAGTCTCGTAGAAGTGCATGTGAAGAACATCTGATAAAGAATGGTCGAGTGGGTTTTGAGGATATAATCTATAAATCCTTCGAGCTAATGCTTCAGCAAAATACGTAGCCACTTTCCTCATAGCCCCAGCTTGAGAACTCGCTAAAAACCCAACTTGTTTTACCAGCGCTTCGGCGAGATTGAGATTGTTTTGCTGGACAGCTTCTGCACATGCCATCAAAGCATGGACCAGCCGGATTCCGTTTTCTTGTGAGTCAACCAGGACAACAGGACGAGTTGACTCAGCCGGAATTCCATAGGATGAAGCAGGAGGAGGATAGATATCCGAGTGCGACCCGGATGTAGATTTCAAGCGCTTTTCGGATTTAACAACGTTGTTTTGAGTGGAAGAAGAAGAGGAATCATGGGTTTGGGTTTTTTGAGAATAAATAGCCTTACCAGGAATTGCTTTGAGATCATAATCTGAACACGAAGCTTCCTCAAAGAGTTGTCGCCCTTTTTTCTGATGTTTTTGATTGTTGTTGTCGAAATCCAACGTCGTTAAAGTCGAAGACTCAGCCGGACCAAGAAACGAATCATCTAACGTAGCCGCCGCAGCCGGTCCAGCAGTGACAACAGGATCAAAAGTGGAGGGAGGGTTAAGCTCAGAGAGCATGCTTTCGAGCCAAGTTGATAGATCGGAAGGATTATAATGAACGGTTTCGGAAGCAAGATGTGAAATCCCATCATCTTGAACATTACACATAACCTCCTCTAACTGCTCAAGCTTTTGAGCCACTTCTGCCATGTCTGAAGTTTTAACCTTGTACCCAAGAACCGCCAAAAGCTCATCCATTCCACAGTCTTGTTGGGCGGCTTCTTCCTGCCACATCTTGGCCTTTCCGGTTGTAGAACCACCGCAGACGGAGGAGCTGCCGACAGTCGATGGGTCTGGGTTGGTTTGGAGATGATGGTGGTCTCTTTTCATGGTTGTTGTTGATTTTTTATCTTCTTCTTCTTCTCCTTAGTTCTCTAATATTGGGGCTAATTTCTTTTGGTTTTGGGGGGGAGGGTTCTTTTGGGTGGGTATCTATGGATTTGTGTGGAGATGCTCAGAAACCAAAGAAAAGAGATGAATGGGCGAAGAATCTGAGCATTGGGGATTGGGGGTTTTGCTTGGTTTTTCACTACTACTCCCACTTCATCATCAGAGCGAAAAGATAAAAATTAAAATTATCAAGAATAATAATAGAAATTAAAAGGAATCAAATGAAAGAGAAAAGGCAAAAAAAAAAACGACTCGTGATGGGGCGCGACCTCCAATGAACCACAGAGGCAAACTACAACAACTACAGCTCAAACAGATAAGATGAAAATATACATTTTTTATAACCTTCTTCTTTTTTTTTTCTTTATTATTCCTTTTGGTTCTGATAATGAAATGTTCCCTTTTATTTTTCTTTTTCTAATTTGTAAAATATAGTTTTACAATGCAGTACAACTACTGCGGGGCCTGCTATATTGTCAGCACCACTTCAATGAATTTTTTTACTTTTTATAGCTATACTTTTGCAGAGTTTAATTTATTTGCAGCTGAATTTCTGCTTGGTTACTAGGTTTAACTACTTACTCTGTCATGGTTCAGCAATGTTACTGGCCCCTTAATGATGCCCCTACGCTGCTCCCTTCCTTTGATTTCTTTTTTTTCACGGAATTGGTTTTTGGTAATTAATGGCTCCTCAAAATAATTACAATTTACAGCTTAGGACCAGTTTAGTAGCATAAGCTTGTAACCTACAGTGTGACAAAATTACAAGCAATACTACTAGAATAACAGGTTAGCCGAGTCTAGAGTTGGAATTTTAAGAGTATAATGGGGGCTACCATCTACATTGAGTTTTATGGTTGATTTCATCTATAACACTTAAACTTATTTATGTCATAAATAAATTAACCCTTCACATCTTGTAATTTTACCAAATTAAACTAAATTAACTAGCACATGCAATTGCAATATTTCTTTTTAGTAGAGTTTGTAGGCATAAAATCGAATCTTTCCACCCTTTTTGGGTTAAAACTTAAAAGAACATGTGTTGTTTCTGTGTTGGTACATTGTAGCAAACTTATGGAAGTTCAACAAAGTCGGGATAGCTCAGCTCAGCTCAAGCAAAACTTGTGGCATAAGGGTTGGTTTTTTGCTCTTTTGGTTAACGTGGTTGACCTCAATTTTTTTTTGAATTATTCATTTATCCAAAATTAAAGTACATCAATGGAGTAAACTTTGGTGCTAATCATTCGGCTGCCACGGACTAAAAACGCTAGAACAAAAACGTTCGGTGCATGCATGATGCCGGCTACGTGGTGGCTGCCAACTTGTTCAACCATAACAAAAGCAAAACCGTTTTAATTGTGTTAAATCCAAAGATAAAATGTCCCCCCCAAAACTCCAACTTGACCGATGCCTTTGAAAAACCCCAACTCCCTTTCTTGTTGAATAAATTCATGGGATCCATATAATTTGAGATAAGTTACCAATTTACCATTATATTTAAGGTAATTTGATTTAAAATGATTACAAAGTCACGGTTAAAAAAATATTTGTACCTTTGATATTTTTTAACCAGATTAAAAAGTACAATAAAAAAATTATATACATTTAAAAATAAAAATAAAAATTGATTTATGATAGATTTGGATCTGTCTTAAATGATTCAAGCAAGTGAAGATGAAGATTAAAAAATAGAAAAAAGGGAGGAAGCGTGAAGGCGTATCGGGAAAAAGGAGTGTGAACTAATGAAAATTAAGAAGTACTAATTGATGGGAAGTCAAAGAATCTAATGCGCAATTAGCTGTCTAGACCTCAAGTTTTCATAAATTTCTGATGTTCCAAATGATTGGGAGGCAAACCAAACAGAAGAATTCATGGGCCGCCACCCCCCCACCCCTCCCCTTCAACTCACCCAATTTCAAGCTGGTATGGTATCTGATCCCTTTTTAACAAGATATGGGCGCCGTTCACCTCAAAATAGCCAATCTTTTCACTAACGACCTCTATTATATGACGACAGAATTTGCTGCCCAATCTTTTCAAGATTGCAGATTGTCTACACTTTGATTTAATCCATAATTCCCCACGCTTAATTGCCGTTTATTGACCCTGATCAAAATTCTACACATTCAAAGATTGTCGACTATTTATTTTGATTAATGTCAGCAATTAGTATATCTAGTTTTGTGCATGATTTAAGATATTATTTAGAGTCAAAGGTCCCTATTATGTCAATTCATATTAACTGAAATAACTTTCGATATTGTTAAATATATGGAAAATAGTACTACAGTAAACAAATTGGTGAAAAATTGTTAGCGCGTGGAAGTGATTAATAGGTACATGAATAATCAAATGTCAGGGGATGCCCTACATGAGGGAGACTACTTGACCAAAACGTCCCCGCCCAAGCGTCAGACGACTTCCCACCCTTCAACCCCATGTTATTATTAACACAAGAGCAAGGACCGGAACAGGGTTCCGGAAGAAGATATCCCCTCATCTTCACGCCGTTGGCAACGGCCTATTGCCTTGTAATCCTCACAATTCAGAAGAAAAAAAACGAAAGCCACTTTCCCTTCTGTTTTTTTTTTCTTTTCTAAAAAAAAAATTTAGCGAATTGACGTTCTCTCTCACAGTGGGCCCTACTTATTTTTTTTCCCTTCCCTGCTCTGAACACTGTTGTTTTTCAGGCAAAAAACGTTCTTTTAAAAGGCCAAAAAGAGGCTTGAAGAAAACTGAACTGACACTAGCATGGCACCACGTGATTCTTACACGTGTGATGGCCCACTTCTTGATGGAGAATTAGTACTCGGTACTATTCTTGTTTGGTGGGCCCCCACCCCCCAAGTGATCCTGACACGTGTTAAGATTCCACCCTCGAGTGGGGACCATCCCAACCCTGGAGGCCGTTCTCTCCATTGCCCGCAGGGTCGACGTCCCATCACTGACACCTGTTTTCACATTATATTTGCTCAAACCAAAGGTTTTGTACCAAAAAGAACAACCCAAAAAGGTGTTTTGCTTCAAATTAATTTCACTCATAAACATTTCATTCTTGTTAATGTCATGTATGAACTTGTAAAAAATACTCTTTTCTATCACATTTGTTTGCTCAAAATTATGATTTTTTAATATTAATATTTTTTATATTTCCAAATTATATAGTCTTAATTTTTTTATACTTTTTTCTTTAAAAAAAATTAAAACTATACATTTATTATTAGATCAAATAATTTAAAACACAATATGAAATTAAGTTGGATTTTGAGTTTTATACAATTTATTTATAACGTAAGTTTATAATGTAGGTTAACTTGTCTAACCCGTATATAATACATTTCTACACATTTAATTAATTACATTAATAAGTTAACTCATGTTACTCAACATAAATAATCTGTTTAAACTCATTCATTGAATTATCAATATTTAAATAGATAAAAATATCTTACTATTCATATTTAAATATTTTAATCTCGTGATCACGTTTGTACAAGTTAATCATAATTAAATATATTAATCAAGTCATGTTATTAATAAGTGTAATAAACATATTATGTTTTGACACAATTAATTAATCATTTTATATTTGTATCGATCAATTTATCTATGATATTGATACTTTTAAACAACATGATTACAATCGATTAACATTAATTGTCAATCGTAATTATCATTGAATCAATTATTGAGTTGCTAATTTATTTTTATTCTTTTAAGTTAAAAATTATAGAACATTACTTTGTTTTTAAAAATTAAATTTTAATATAAACATACACTAATTCAATTTTTTTTGAACTTTCTAAAAATAAAATGAAAACTAAAAATATGGGACAAATTAAAGAAGTATACAAATATTTTAGATTATATAATATGTTATAGAAATACCGTGCGCAAAAGATTGCTTAAGTTATTGTTTTTCCTCATGAACGCAAAAGGAATTCGACCTTCAAATGAGAATTTGGAAAGAGTTTTTAATTTTTTGTATATGATGGGAAAATGACATGTTAGAGTTTACTGTATATGTTAAAGGACATAAATATGTTTTTAGACGTTAGAAAAAGTCTTCTTGCCGTATATATAATTTGCTTAATTTATTACTTTGGGTTAGGCTATACATTCAATATTTTAAAATTGAAAGATTGTAATTACACAATCTGATTATTTCATGTCAATGAATGAGTTTTATCGAAAATTATTTGACTTCATCAATTATATCATAAGTATGTATATGGGTAAAACCTTGTCATAGTGATGTCAGAAGAGTAGTTTGATTTCGCCATGGTTTTACATCGAAGCCTTGTAATTACAATATAAATAATTAGTTATAAATGAGTTTTTATATATGTAAACTTACAAATGAAGGAAAGAGATGGAGTCCTGATTGCTTCGATTTGCTCTTATATATGATTTCATATGATCAAAGAGTATTTTGTATTTTCTTTTCTTGTTCAAAATCTGATGAAAAGAGATGGAGATGCTGAGATATATAGCCATAGTTGTCAGGCACTCAAGACTGATTAACGTTTAGCAGCAATGTTGATGTGTATTTTGGCTTGTATTAAGTAAAAACTAATGATGTAATTTACTCTCACTTCATGTTTCAAATTTCAGATTATCATTTCTCTTGTAAAAGCCCATCTGGTATTGTAGATGTAGATGCTAAAGTCAAGATATTCCTATAAATTATGCATCATGCATGCATGCTCGGCAATTTCCAGCTCTTCGTCTTGCTTTTTTGGGTTTTGCCTTTTTCCTTATATAGTATTCCTTGTAACCCATCAAATCCAAGTCACTCAAAGAGATACAGACTCGCAAAAGCTATGTCCACTTTCCAGCCAGATTTGTTAAAGATTACATGAAAAAAGGCCGTCAATTTTGTCACCGTATTTCCCTTTTTATTTACAACAAATTTCAGCCATATTGTCCCAGACTGACATCAAGAATTTTATCTTCTTATTATTGGCTTTTGGTGACCAAGTTTTTCCTCAATTTAATCTGGAGTTAAGTAAGAATCAAGCGCCAAAATGGCTGGAAAATTTGGCAAGGCACTGGGGTCTGGGTTACAGCCATCTGCGAATATACCCAACCCTAAATTTGCATCATTGAACTCAGTCCTCGTTATGGATCAAAGTCTTGAACAATAATTCAGAAATAAATATATGAATTTGGTTTTTTTAGCCAACTTACATGTAGGCTTCCACGATCTTGCCAACTTTGCTTAAGCTTCATTAACATAAATTAATCTCCCAAACTCATATTGTTTAAAGCTAAGTTAACATCAATAATGTGTTTCCACATGCCATGTAAATCTGTAAACACATGTCATCTAATACTTAAATAATCAGTAGTCAATTTCGTTGCATGATGTGTTTGGTGTAAATTATTGTAAGATGATTTTATTAACAATTTGATATTATAATGTTCTTAATTAAAGTTAATTTATGGCTTGCGCCGGCTAGCTATTACGATACCTACAAGTACATACTAACAAAGGATTAAAAAAAGTACCAGATCACTAATTGAAAACAAGAAGAATAATATAATATGTACATTAATTTAAGCAAATCTAGGTACAAGCAAGATTTGTATTATGTTAGGCATACATAAAAATAATACTGATTTGAGGATGACAAAACTAAGATGGTTGATGATCCTATAAGGTATATGTATTACTTGCATTCATTCAATTAATTTTCTTACTTAGAACCTGTTTGGTCTAGCTTTTATCTAACTTAAAAGCTATTATGAAGCTCTTATGAAAAATAATAGTTTTTAAAATTAAGTTAAAATTGTTTGGTAAATTTTTTTTTATAAGTTTTTTTATAAGTTATAATTTTTTTAAAAATTATCATAGAAAGTATTTTTTTAGAGCGTAATATTATAATTATTTTTAATAAATGAGAATATTTTTGAAATAAAAATAAAATTTTTTTTATATTTTTAAAAGAAGAGAAAAAAAAGCTCCTCCTTATAACTTTTTTTTAAGCTCTTTTTTTAAAAATTTTGTTCTTAAAAAAAAGGCTGTTTTTTTTTTTTAAACTTCTCAAAAAATCATGTTTGGCTTGGTTTTTACTTTTAATAGTTAAATAAGTTGAAAAAAAGCTAGGCCAAACATGCACTTAGAGTGCTATCACCCTCATTTACACTTTTTTATTTTTTTTTCTTTTTAAAATAAAATTAGATAAACAAACCTAAAAATAATTCAATTTGATGTATAACCCCTTATTACCTCAAATAGTAAATCATACACTATTTATTATATATTAATATTGCCTAATTATGTGTGTGTATATATTACCATGTAATATGATGGTCTTTAGTTTAGACCTTAAATTTAGTATTTTTGTATATTACGTGTTAAGACAACACGAAACAAGGTTAAATGTGTTTGAATTTTGTATAATTGTATTTGTGTTATAACCATGTCAACTCATTTATGATAGAAAGGTATTTATATGTTATGCGAGTTGACAAGCCTAATCCCTGTATCACACATGTAGGTTAATTCACAATACTCAACCTATTTAATATGTGTAAACTCATTTATTGAATTATTAATATTTAAAAATATATAAAATAACTTAATTTTTTAAAAATAGATTAATTGTGTCTAAATGATTTAAATGTGTCATATTTAAACGTGTCAATTGTGTTATGTTATATAACTTGTGTAATAAACAAATCGTTTTTATATTTGAGACATTAACACAATTAATTGATTGTGTCATGCTTATATGAACCCAATTAAACATTTTAGTCTTATTGTTACATGACACAGTTCCGACAATAACTTGCCAACCCTAATTTAATTGATTTTTCTTATTATTTATTCTGGCATCGAGTGACAGCAACTACATTTCTGAGAAGCAAATTGATTTCACGAGAACCAACTTGAGTGTCTTTTCGTTAATTTTATTCTGGTGTAGATAATGTTAATAATTAATCAACCTCTATGCAAGTACTTAAGGCTAGGCTGAAAATGGCCTGGCAGCATATCACATATCTAAAAGCTTTTCCCTTTTTTTTTCTGGTACATCAGGTTAAATGACTTATGCCAACCCATCAAAATTTAACTGATGAAACATCTCTCCAGCTTGCAGACTAGGACTTCCCAATTCTCGACCTCCCAGTGAAATTAATCCTTTCTAATTGGAGTCAAGCAGAGATTATTAATTATCCAATGCTGCTAGCAAGGCATCAGCACTGGCCGACAATTAAACCACAATAAAGTTGAGCATCACACGCGTTTAAAAGATGCATGCTCAAATTGAGTGAGGGAGTCCTCTTTCCTTGCTGCAATTGAGTGTACTGTCTCTGATTCTGCTCATGTTTATCATGGTGTGGGTAACTGGAAAATGAAAATGGTGTCAAATCAGGTGTCCTTAAAAAGCAAAAAATTGGAGACAAAAGGAACTGTGAACTTAAGAACCTACCCTTGAGCACCCCTCAAAGAAAAAAAAAAAACCCTCATTCACAGGTCATGGTTGTTTCCACATATCTAGAAGCTTTAGCGAAGAGGGTGTGGTGGTTATCAGGCCACCAACGTTGGTGGGTCATAATAGTTTAGGTTTGTGGAAGAAATATTGAGGATGACAATTCAAACACAACATCATTCCTAGAATTGGAGTCTTCAAAGGACTAGCACATCCAATTAACCACAATGTATACCTTATATCACTTTGCCCTATTCTAATTCCTATAGAGGAATATTAACCACATTACTTGCCCTATCCTACAACTATTAATACATGTCCATTATAATCAACAATTATAGCTTACAATTCTAAAGCTAACACTATAAATTTTCTTTCATGTAATTTCTTGGACCTTATTTTCATGTTCGAAAAAAGAAAAAAGATACTAATCACAATTCGTGATTGGTCGACAATATATTTAATTCACAAGATTAAAAGCCATAACTTATTTTCTTTAAAGTATTAGAGAGGGAGGACTTGTTCTTCCAATTTTTAATGCAAACCAAACCTACGTCCTTGGGACATGGCCTCTATATAGAGGAAGGTGATTATCTCTACTTATGAACGTGTATATAAAGGTGTCTATAATTCAATTGTGTAGATTTTTGGTTAATCTTAATCATTGACTAATCTCAATTAGTCAAACCGAAACTCGGATAAGTGAAAGCGTAGAAAGGCGGGAAACTGGTTATTACTGGTAAAATTTTACAAGTCCAAAAAGAGCGTTACACGCACGCATTTTGGAGTGACAGTTACGTTGGACAGGAGGACAGGCTGGCGCTGTAAAAATAGGGGCATTGAACCATGAAAGTGAGGGGACCCGTTGAATAGGTGCGGTCTGTACTGAGCTACAGAGGGGGAATGGGTGGAGAGTGGAAGCCACGCGTTACCATGATTTACACTTGTCTGACTAAACGATGGGGTGGGGGACCCATAACTTTTTGATGGGTCATCATCTTACTTGATTACTATCTCACACTCACAACACCCTTGAAAATCTGAAAGGGACTTTTGATGAACAAAGATTCATTTTAGACTTTTAGTCTTTAGAGCGCGCATCAAATTATTAGAAGTTTTAAACTGTAGTTGTCTACGGTATTTGACCTCCTTCATTAGATTTGAGTGAATGTTAGATTTTAGGTTCCAAATTGACCACTGCCCGCCTATCGCACATATCTTTTTTTTTCCTACCTTTCACGATTCGAAAATTGTGTTTAGGATGTTATTAAAAGTACGATTGCTTGGAATATAATTATTGTTAAGATAATTTTATAATATTTAATATAATATAAGAAAATAATGATTGTAAAAAATAAAATTGTTAAAAAAATTACATTACAATATTTAATTTACAAACACTTAGAATGTAATGTAAATTTATAAAATTATTTTTATATATGAAAATATAAAATTAAATTAATATATAAGATAACGCTTTGGAATCAAATATTTAACTATTGTAATCAATCAAGTGGTTATTTTACAGAAAATGAAAATATCACTTAACTCACATGTATTATGAAATCAATTAATTTATCGATTAGATAATCACTCATTATAATGATTTAAATATAAGTTTACAAACTTATAATATTCCTCCTGTAAACATTTTCTGTTTATTATTAGAGAATTTCGTAAGTATGCAACGATTTAGGATGTTATTTTAAGTTAATTTAATAAAAAATTTTATATAAAACATAATAATATAATATTTTAATATTAATTATTTAAATATTAAAATTTATAAAATTATTAAATATGTATTTTTACTAAATATTCAACTTGAGAGGGGTATAGTTGTTCAACCCATTCTCTCGACTGTCCCTCTTCTATGGGAAGGTCACTTTCCCTCCAGCTCAAGAGGGAACCACGTTGGGAAATACCGTACCGAACATGGTAAAGTCACAATTAAAATCTCTGTAAAATGCTCAACTTCTTCGATACCGAACGGGACCTAATTTCTTAGTTTTTGCTTTTTTCAAATAATACCTTTTTTTTTATAATTAGGAATTAGGATTATTAACTTTAAATTTTACAGCAAAATTTTAATTTAAAATCAATTAATAATAAATAGACATACTTTTTTTTTAATTTATGAGCTCATGATATTTTAAAATTTATCTAATGAAATTTTTTTTTTTATAATCGCCACTTTAATAGTTATTTAGCATTTTTTATTCAAATTTTCTTTTGTTTTTGTTAAAAATATCTAGTGCACAAATTGCTAGAGATATACTAAATCTCACAAATATTCTTTTCGAATTCTAGTAGTGTTTGTCATATTATGTCTGAATTTTAACGGTGAGTTAATTGATTAATAAATTTTAATAAATTTTAAAAGTCGTGAATGAAAAAATTTAAATTTAACTTATAAATGAAAATGAAATATTATAAAAATATCACAAAATAATTATAAAATTTTTTTTTATCTAATTCGAATTGCAATGTTTTCAAAGTAACTTGCTCCTTAACAAGACTATTGCTATGGATAAATCGACATATAATATGTTATTCCAATTTATATATATATCAGCACATTAAATAATTAACTCTGATATATCATCTAATTAATGACACATTCAAAGTTAAAATAGAACAATATCAAACAATTGGCTGTAAGATTTGTTTGGACAGTTGAGATACTTGCATAAAGAATGGAATGTTATGAATAGCTTGCAAGGAAGACAATGCGAGTGATTGTATCAATGGGCAGTGGTGAGATTAGCTTAAGTTAGGATGTGCAGTCTGATTGGACAACACTAACAAAAGAGCACTCGAACATTCATTGTTCACTTGTAGAATCTAGACTAGTAAGTAAACAAAGCAGCAAAGAGAAGGTTTTGTCACTCAAGCTGGCACTTCTACTTGAGCTCAGGATCCATGCAGGATACCCCGCCAACTCATGAATACATGATGACATCCTATCCTATCCTATCCTATCCATTAATATTGATTTAACTTCACCTTCTTCTTCCGGATAAAATCAGACTGTAGCTCATTATTGTTTTTGAGTACTAAACCAAGAGATTCCATTTACATTACCCAATGGAAAAACATTAAACTAGTTAATTAACATCAAATGTATGAGAATCACTTTCAGATTGACAATATGACAAAGTTTACAGGGCAACAAGGTATGTACCTAGGAAAACCGGTATGAATGTGTTCGCAAATATTGTCGGCACGGTATTCCCATTTTTCCAAATATATAATAGCAATTAAGATATGGTGGACATTAAATTTTCAAAGTCCAAGAAACAAGATCTCAAAAACGATGGCATCATGGTCCATCACACGTGCTTCAACACATGGTAGCTTTCATAATTTCACTTTTTATGATTCTGAATATCCTACGAGGGGGGACCAGCGGGGACCTCTCCCCTCTCCCCTCTTTACTTTACACTACTTGGTTTCTAAATTTTTAATTTCTAAATCATAACCATGTGCTTTAGGTACATTTAATTAAATTTTTTATAAAAAATTTAACAATTTAATTGATTACTAATTAAACATATAATTACTATTTAATCTTACCCTTGATGTACACAATAATAAATATCCTTTTGTTTTTTTTTTTGGTGTAAATTAAAGAGGTGAAAAAATCCCCTCTTTTGTTTGAAGTCTGGAGGGTCCCATTTTAAGGTCCTGAAGATTGCTGTGCTTGGTGTCCCTGAGGCAACTTTGTCCTCGGGAAAGGGGCAGGAAAAGGGCTGCCCGCCTCTTTCTTTCTGCTTGCGGTTTTTGCTTATCCACAACATCTCCCACACGTCATTGCATGTGACTTTGGGACCCCTAAAGTTTGCCCAATTCTACCCTACATCCTTATAAATGTGGGAGAGTACAAATTACTTCGACGGTAATTGTTTCATTTTTCATTAGGAATATATATATATATATATATATATATATATATTCAACTCATGTAATTAAAACACATTTAATTCACATATGTCAAATTTTGAAAACAGATAACCTAAACTAATTGTCAATTGTTTATGGGTGATCGTATCTATTAAATTAAAAATCTGAAATCTTTAAGGAATAATTTTTTTGTACATTAAAGATTTAATTAGTATATAATTTCAAATTTTATAAATAACATAATATTTAAATTTACTTTCATTTACTTTTTAGTAGTTAAGTTTTATTTATTTATTTACTTATTTTATAAAATAAATAAATAATAAGTTATGAATTAACAAGAAAATGAAACTTAAAAAATCAATTATATTTTATAACAACTTAATGTTCTTGATAAGATGAGATACATAGCATATTACATAGAACAATATTCTACATATAGGATAACGAGTTTATTATGAAGTAAGATCACATAAATAAATAAATATTGTCATCAATAAAAAAATGTTATTATAAATGTATGAGTTTGACTCACTTATTATTTTTATCTCATAGAATGAGAATAAGTGTAAAACAACTATGTCACGTAAAGAGTAGTGAAATTAAAATAATGAATCTTATTACAGTAAAACCTTTATAAATTAATAATCTTAAGATCACGAAAGTTTATTAATTAATCGAGATATTATTTAATTGATAATTAATCATTTATTAATTTATACATCAATTAATAAAAATTTAATTTATCAAGGTTTAGGGTTTAAGGCACATTAGGTCAAGTAAAAACATCTATAAAAAGAATATAAAGTCTCACAAATGGTACAACTAAACACAATGACTTTTTATTTCAAAGGTATAAAGAAATCAATAATGACGGATTAAATGCGTAAAGTATTATATGAATACAACATAGAAAATTCAAATTGCACTCAAAAGCAATTGCAACAATGGCAGTTAAAAAAGCTTAACTTGTAAGTGAGCCAAGCAACAATATCAAATACGATCAAGAGGTCATTAGAGTATTTATCAGCCAACATTGAAAAATGTGAAACCAAACGATGCAAAACTGCAAAATTTTTGGAGCTAGAGAAGGTTCTCTATGAGTGGTTTGTTTAATACCAAGAACATGTGAAAATGATCAAAGATCTAATCACGGAACAGGCAAAGGAGTTTATGAAAGAGATGTACCTTGTAGATACGCCAGAATTCCATTTTTCTCAAATGTTGGCTCGAGCGCTTTAAATCAAGACAGGCATCAAGATATATCGTTGTTTCGGAGAAAGCGGGTCAATTGATATGGAACTCATGGAAAGCAATTTGCCGTCCATAATAGAGAAATTAGATCAATTTCCCATGAAGGATGTTTTCAATATGGATGAATCATGATTGTTTTATAGGTTACAACCAAATCATTCTCTTGCAGCAAAACAACTTGATGGTAAGAAACAAGACAAGGAAAGATTTACAATTGTTATTTGCTATAATGAGGATGGTTCTAAGAAAGATCCTTTATGGTTCATTATATGCTAAACCACGACATTTCAAGAATATGAACTTGAGCAGTATGAACTACAAGTATCATGCCAACAAACAAGAATGGATGACTCAGATTTTATTCCAAGAAAATGTTCAACAACTTGATAGAAAAATGGATGGTAGAAAAGTTCTCTTACTTATTGATAATTGTCCCGCTAATCCAAAAACTATTGAAGGTTTGAAAAATATTGAATTGTTTTTCTTGCCACCCAACACAACATCAAAGATTTAGCCTTATGATACGAGGATCATATGAGCTTTCAAGATGCATTATCATCGTTGATTTTATCAAAATCCTTTGGACGATTATGAACTTGAGATCCCAAATTCAAAGAAGATAAATATTTTAGACATAATGAATCTTGCAATTTCGACTTGAACAACAGATGTTCAGGCAAGTACAATTGCAAATTGTTTTCGACATTATAAAATTAGGTCTATAGATAACATGGCTTTAGAGAATTTGGATCAATACTCAGATGATAGAGTTATTCAACAATTGCATGTTCTAATCAAAGAGTTGAAATATGGTGATACAATGGATGTTGAGTACCTTTTGAACTACCCAGGAGAAAACAAGGCAGCTTTAGAGTTGTTGAATAATAAACAAATTATTGAGAACATCAAGAGAAATGACAAAGAAAACAAAGTTAAAGAGGATAGTTCTGTATTGGAGCTTGTCTCGCACAAAGAGGCACTCAGAGTAACAATTATATTGCATAATTTTCTTGACAACACGAGAACATTACACCAAAGCTTTATAATGTACTAAAAAAGTTAGCGATGACGTTCAAAAAAACACCAATTTCAAGAAAAAAAAAGTAATATTAGAGTCATATTTTACAAAAGCCTTTTAATTGAGTTATGTATATTTATAATTTTGATGTATAAGGAGATTATTAATTTATATATCAAACAGGACCTATGTATTTTTTTAAATGTATTATTTTATAAATTTAGTAAATTATTTAATTTATCACATTGATCCCAAGTCGAGATCGACCAGAAATATTATTTAATTAAGATTATTAATTTATTGAGTATTAATTTATTAAGATTTTACGGTATTTGTTTCGAGTTATTTTCATTGCTTTCCACGTGATATATTTGTTACGTGGTTATTCTAATTCTGTGAAACAATTCTTAAAAAAAAAATGATAAGTTAATAAAAATCAAGCATTTGCAACTATTAAATTGAACTTGTTTCGATATCATATAAAATTTAAAGGACATTCAAGATAGAAAAACTACTCTTGATGTACATAAAGTTTTCCAGAAATAATTATTGAAAAATTATTTTCAAAAAATAACTTGTATGAGATTTAGTTTATAGTGGTTTACCAATTACCATTATCAATAAAATCGATAAAAAAAACTGATATAATTTTGTCTAAAATGTAATTCAAATCTCATTATTTCCTATTTGCATATTCACTGTTTACCTGCTTCAAGATTTCAAATGCAGATCTCACTAAATTCTTGAACCCTCCCTTACACTTGATCCAAAAGACTTACTTGACCTCTTAATTCTTACAATTTTCTCAATTTTTTTTTTCAATTGCTTTCTTTTCCTTTTAATAATTTAGGGAGGGAGGTGTAAAAATCGTCTTGTTATTAAAAAAAAAAAGGGTAAAGCACCACCCTGGAAATGATAGGGGAGTATAGCTACTAATCCACATGGTGCTTTTACTTAGAAACAAAGTCCATGCTGATATCCATGGCAAGGCATCTCTGTAATGAGCTAAAAACACTTCCAATTGCATCCATATTTAAATAGTGACGGGATCTTGCAAGTGGATAACATGGGATTAATCTACAAGAATTAAATTATAAAGATGGAGAGTCAAGTTTCCTTGCTTACAGGTTCAAAAAACATGGCATCACGTGGGTAAGAGAGCTATTAATTATCACATTGGAACTTCCCAAAATATATTGTTCAGTTGTTGTTGGTCCCCTTGTCTCCAACTTCTTCAACAGCACTCAGCTTGAAGCCTAATTACATCATTCCTGCTCCTGCCTGCTCGTCACAGACTTAACCTATTGCATGCAGACTCTGCCTGCGTATATAAATTCCTTCAGCTGAAACTATCTTATTTCTAGTTTCTTTGTCTTTGGAAAATTTCAGCTTACATTCTCACTGGCAAATTACAGCAAAATTCTAACAATTCAAATTTAGCATAACAATTGTTACCTTGCTGCAATTGAGGTCAGGAGGTAACTCAGATGGGCATTGTTGCTTAACAAAGAACCATCGTTTTCCATTCTGAAATGAATGAGCCTTTTTCCACTATCCCAAGTCTGGTCTAAACTCTAAATTTAGGGCCCAAATAAGGTTGTGGGCCTTCTCTCAGTACTGAGCCATTCCGGTTCGGCTTTAGTTTACTTTACGGACTACGGTACAAACTGCAAAACGATATATCATCAATTTGAGTAAGGAATTGTAACTCAAATTTAAACGAAAGAAAATTTAAAAAATAATTATATATATATATATATATATATAAATATTAAAAAATTCAAAAACTTGTTGATACTTAGGAGCGAATGAATCAAGTATTACAAAATTCGAACTAAATTTGATTTATTACACGATTGTGTCAAATTTGATCTTACTAAATAATGCATGAGTCAAACTCGATTATTCATTAAATTTCAATAAAATTTAAGCAACTTACAAATAGTTAAATTCATTTATATCCCTAATTTTACTTGTTTGTAATAAATTAAAATATAAAAAGTGTAATGCCAAATTGCCGTGGATGGATATTTTTCTTTTATCTTTTTTTCCTATTTATAACATCTAACAATCGATTTTCCCTTATGCCAAAAAGGGGTTGATAACTTAATATATCTATAATGCAATTATTTTAATGATTAATTAGTGTAAGGGGAATCATAATCCAACAACTAGTACAAAATCAGACTACACATACCTGGCAAAATTTGATGGCTATTGGTTCATCTGGCCTGCCATAGGCAAATTCCGCTTTGGCCAGTTGACATCTTAGCAGGGAAGCAGCAAATTCTGCTATGATAGAACAGATCTGGCAACTGTTGGCAAAGAAACAAGGATGATAATTGGTCTTATATTATAGGGTATTCACGGGTATTCGATCTGGTTATATAAGATTAAGATATCTTATAATTAGGTTTAAAAAGTAATTTCACTATCCATTTCGGGTTCGGATAGAGTTTAGGTACCACTCCTTGAGTACCCGATACCCGAACTCAATTATGTTTTTTCTTTTGATTTTATGTAATTAAACACAAATTCATATTATTAATTAAATTAATTCATGAAAGATGATTACTCATTAACTTGTAATATCTTTTAATACATATACTCTATATATTATGTTAATTTATAAAAAATAGAATTACTATTATATATTTAATGTATATCCTTGAAATATAAATATATTTATTTTTTATTTTTTATTAACGTTACAAAAATTATAACTTATAAAATTATTAATTATAATATATATACTTTTATTTATATAAATCTATAAAATATATACATAAAAAGAAGTTGTGAGATTATAATAGTTTTAGAACTTATTTATAATTTTTAATTTCATGTAATTAAAGATAAATCCATATAATTAATTAAACTTGTAATGTTGGTTAAGTTGTTATTTGGATATTTGTTTTTAATTATTTAAGTCGATATTTAAGATATTTATTTTTGTTTATTTAAATTTAAATTTTATTATTTGTGTGCTTTTATAAATTTAATTAGTAATGAATTATATGAAATATGGATAAAAATATTATTATTTATAAATATGGTTACAAATTCAGGTTTGGATAATTGGATACCAATAAAGAACATTTTAATAATTTTTTTACATAATCGAGTTTTTAAACGAGTTCAGGTAATTATCGAGTAATGTGTATATATTAGAGTTTGAGTTAGAATAGTAAATTTAAAAAATATTTAGATAATTATAGGATTTGAATATCTCTTTTATTAATCGAGTTTTGGTTTGAATACTTTAAAATTAATAAATACCTTATTCGTTGACATCCATACAAAGAAAAAGATAGCTTGTTGCAATTGCAATTAATTTGAATAAATTTTGCTTTGAAATCATTTAGTAAGTTAAGGAAGGTCCGATGCTATTTTAATTGGTAACTATTTCTTTTATCTCTAAATGACGATGTCCCTCATTTATTCCGGGAGATCATTCCTCTCTTGAAAAGAAGCAATTTTGAGCAACCAAGTATGAAAGGATTGATGTGCTCTTTCAATAGGATGTAATGGGTTGGACTTCTCTATGAAACAACGACTCTTTCCTCATTTAATGTAACCCAACTTCTCCAACACAAATTGAACACTCCAGACTTATCATGTAAGTGCATCAAATCAATCCTTAAGCAATCAAGAGCTTTCAAGTGTTCAAATCAAACATTGTATTCTTTGCATGCAAACTTTAAGGGTGAGTAAAATTGGATCGAATGAATAATTCAATCGATACGAATGTAATTTGAATAAAATAGTTTGATACAATTGATTTATTGAGTCTATTGTTTTAAAAAGTTTGATTCAACTGATTTATTTGATCGATTGTCGATTCTAAAATTTTTAGATCGAACTAATAAAAAATTAAATTAATATTATATATATTTAAAATTTATATAATATATATTTTTTATTATTAAATTGATGATGTGCAATAGTTAATTATCTTACCTTAGATGATTTTATTTTGTACATGTTAATTTTATTATTTTTGCTATGTTGAATTTTTAATGTTAAAACTCTTTAATGTTAATTTGATAGTTTATGTAAAAGGATATAATTATATGAGTGAAAGGACAAATATTATGATTTTTTTATATTTAGTTTATTAATATATTTTATAATTAGAATGGAGTTTATAAATTTTAATGTTGTAATTTGTAAAAGATAAAATTTTAATTTTTTGATGTAAAATCAAATTGAATAAACCAATTCGATATTTGATCGATTCAATTTTTTTTAAAATTTAATTAATTTTTTAAAAATATTTGATCTCTTTTTATGAGGGACAAAATCGATCCATTGCTCATTCTTACCAAGCCTAAACTGGCAAACAACTATCCTTATGAGGTAATTTGTTTGCAAAACCTCTTCCCATTCCACCTTGAAATTGCATAATCAAGGAGAATCCAAAACTTAAGGTTACGTTGGAGAATTTGAATTTGAAAGTCAAAAAAATTTTCTTTCCCTATCTTTTTAATATATCAAGTATTTTTATCTGTGCTTAAATTCTATTGTTACTTGCGAATATTAAAAAAGATACTGCTGTAAAATAAACAAATAGCTGTACTAGGACTTAGAAGGAGGAGCTACAGCTGGAAGTTGATTTCCAATTTAGGGTCCGACTTAAACTGGAGAAAATATTTTACCAAAAACGATATTTTGTCCACTGCTCGTGCGTCCGCATCCAAAATCAGCGAAGAAATTTACGCGCTTTGCGCTGCTTAATTCCTCATAATCCGATCCCTTCATAGTATTTATTTATTGTTAGTATTACTCTCCACTTACTTCTCTCTCTCTCTCTCTCTCTCTCTCGCGTTTCCAATTATGGAGTCCGTCGATCTCCATGAAGCCCACGAAACCACCACCGCCAACCACAGTGACCATGGCTGGCAAAAGGTATCATATCCCAAACGACAACGCAAGACCAAGCCCAACGCCGATCCCGAAAAGCCTAACCTTACCCGCCCTAATGGATCCCTAACTAACGGCGCCCCTAACGTTTTCCGTTCCGTCGAGCAACATTCCGAAGATCGCCGCCGCCGGACCCTCGAAGCTCAAAGAGCTGCCGCCCTTAACGCCAATGCGAAGGCTAAACATAACAGATCGGGCCTCGACGACGACGACAACGACAACGACGACGAAGACAGTGATCTGGAAGGCGTTAAACCTAACGGAAAGCCGGCAGAGGAGGAAAAGAAGGTGAAGCAAAAGAAGCCGAAGAAGCCTAAGGTTTCGGTTGCAGAGGCCGCCGCAAAGATCGATCCCGCCGATCTCTTGGCTTATCTCGCTGTAAGAGCTGAAAAATGATAAATTTTGTCTTTTTTTTTTGGTTTTAAATTAAATTGATTGATTATTTATTTATATATTGGTTTGGGGAATCAGGGGCTGAATGAAGAACAGCAGGAAATTCAAATGCAGAAGTTTGCGAATTATTATGGCAAGGCATTCCAGGAAGTGGTAGCGGGGCAGTTTCCTTGGATGAAGATGTTTAGGGAGAGTACCGTTATCAAGCTTGCTGATGTGAGTTCATATTTATTTTGTTTTAACGTCATTGATTTTATCAATTGGAAATTGTATTTTTGAGCTGGATCCGTGTTAGAAAGGAACCTTTGACGTATTATTTCATTGAAAGAAATTTCTTGCAAGTTTGAACCTTAAAGTTGAAAACTTTCACCGAAGCTTGATTTGTGGATTGACTGGATAAATGTGTTAAAAGTCCATGATTTTGCTAGGAAACGTGATTGGGATTTTTTAAATTTTGTTTGCATGATTATAAAAGATTGGAACTGACTGGTGCTTTTTCATTGTACCATCACAATTTCGTTGTCATATTAGTTTCACATTTAAACTTATCCTACACTTTTTCTAAAAAAAAAAAAAAAAAAACTTATCCTACACTTGGAAGAGCTCAATTATATCAAACTATTAAATTGATTTGCATGAAAAGGAGTGAGTAGGATTTTGCAATATCATGTGCATTTATTGTGGCTTTCAATGTTTTCTAAGGAAGCAGTCAAATGCTTTTCTCGGTTATCGGTTTACCATATTTTCATGTATCATAAATCCATACAATGGTATTAAAAGGATCCAAAATCAGCAGCTTGAGATAGCTCTTGTGTTCATATGCTGATGATATAAAAAAGTTCAAGGAATCATTTAGCATTGCAGCTTACAAACATTGAATTAGTTTAGAATGTAGCTATAATTTGAGAGGAAATGATTTCATATATGGTTATTAAATTGGTATAATAAATGAATAACAAGTTTGTTTTGTGGAGATCAGTTTGCATCAAGAGGTGCATAAATGTTACCTAAGTACCATTTAGATATTTCCTTTTAAGTGCTTATATCAAATATCATTATTCTGAGGGTGATATTGAACTTCTTAATGGTTATAGCAAACTGTTATCATATGCTCTCATTATTGCTTCTATCTGTTATATTCAGGCCTATCTTTGTGATATCTAGCTGTGGTTGTAATCATGCTTACTCTTCTTTAAAAAGCTTTTTAGAATTTTTCTTACCAAATTAGTAATTTTGTCCGTTGGCAGATACCTCTTTTGCATATTTCTGATGCTGTTAATAGGACATCAGCCGATTGGATAAGCCAACGATCCCTCGAGGCACTGGGTTTCTTCGTATTATGGTCTTTAGACATCATTCTTGAGGACTTGGTGGCCCAGCAAGTAAGTGCTAAGGGTTCCAAAAAAGGTGTGCAACAAACATCATCAAAGTCTAAGGTAACATTATTTGCGGTTTTGCTGCTAAATTGGTTACTATCTTTTGCTTGTCATCCATTATTTTGATGTTTGATTCTGTTGAGTCAATATTGGTCATTTGCTTTTAGATATCAGATGTGTGCTGTTGTTTACATATTGTGCATCATTCAGCTGGATGATGCTGTTGTGCTATAGTAATTTGGATAAAATACAAACCCCTCGTTAGTTTGGGAAACCCCCCTTGGCCCCTCTAAAAAAGTAATGGATTAATTACAAGCTAATTTTGAATGAAAGGACAAGTATACCCTTTGTTATTTAATTTGTTTTCTTTTGTTCTTTCTTTTGCGTAAGTTTTTTTTTAATTACAAAATTTTAAGATTTAGTTAGTTATAAATAACGTTGTCAAATTAACCAGTTTTAAAATCATCTTTAATTACTATAAACATAAATTTTAATTAAGCTAATATTATAAGTATATGTTAAATATATTATATTATCTTTAATTCAATTATGTATGAATTTTTAGATGAATATATCAAATTGTCTTTTTGTTAAAATAAATCATCTTAATTACTATCAAATTGGAGGAAAAAAGGCTGGGTGACAAAGAATTTGATTAAAAAAAAAAGAGAAAAAAATTGAAAAAGGAGGACAAAAAACGGAGAAAAAAGGAAAAAAAATGAGGGTGTCTTTTCTCTTTGGTATTTAAAGTTAATTTTGAGCAAACATTAGATTGAGTAACAGAATCTTAACTTTTGTTACTTTTTGGGGGTGGATAGAGTGTTTTTCGAAGTACTGAAGGGTAAGTGTATTTTTCACTTAAACCTTAGATGTAACAATTATTTTCATACTAATTTTATTCTGCCTTTAGTTGTCATTTGTTGGTTTCACACTCCCATGAAATCACTTTTCATTTATTTTAATAATATACCCAGGTTAGGATTTAATTTGTGTAGGTGAAAGCTATTGATCCTTTTAACGTACGTTTGATCAATCCATACAAGCAGATATCCTTTAGAACATATGCAATACCCTGCGAGTTATTGTAACATATGTCCATGGAGAAGTTAAGGCATGAGCTGATGTGAATGCGATAATACTTGTGAAGGCTTTGGTTTTCTTGTTCCACAATTTGTCGAGTACAAGTTTATTTTCTTGCTTATTTGTCAAAGTATTTTGGATGGGAAGTTTCTGTTACTGATGTGCAAGCTAAGCAGCACTGAGTATCATACATTTTTGAATGTTGTGTTATACGGTAGGTCTGGGAGTTAAATAATTTCTGCTTTGACAGTTGCTTTTATTTACTACAGGATCTTCAATCTCGTTTCATTCAATGAACTTGCGAAACTCTTCTTCCTTTTCCATTTTTGCTTTTCTTTTGCATGTGTTCAAACAGAGGCTTTCCTTTTATCATGTATAGTTTTGTAATATAAAAAGTATTTACCTCAAACTTTTGGCCAAAAAAAAGAAAGTTTGCTGTCTCAAATTCGGTTTGATGTAGAAACATGTTATGCAGGTTGGAATATTTGTGGCATTAGCAATGGTATTGCGGCGTAAACCTGATGCCTTAATTAGTGTATTACCGAAGCTGAGAGAAATTTCAAAATATCAAGGACAAGATAAGCTTCCTGTTATTGTATGGATGATAATTCAGGTAAGCGTATGGCAAAACATCAGTCTAACTTATTTATGAATTTTTAAGGCAGTTTACAATCTGTTATTCTTTGCACTGATAAGCTTCTAATCTCAAAGTCAACATTGTATTGTCTAGGCCTCCCAAGGAGATCTTGCTGTGGGGATGTACTTGTGGGCACATCACCTTTTGCCTGTAGTTGGTGGAAAAAACTGTAATCCACAGTCCAGGGATCTAATTTTACAGATAGTTGAATGGTATTAGAGCTTCTATCGTTTTTGCCTTTTTCCTTTCTAATCCATTTTTTAATCTTCTTCTTGAGCTTGAAATTCATAAGGCTAATTGAATTTTTTCCTTCTTGGTGAAGGATCTTATCTGCCTCAAAAGCGCGGTCAGTTTTAGTAAATGGTGCAGTTAGAAAAGGGGAGCGTTTGGTGCCACCATCTTCATTTGAGATACTAATGCGAGTTACCTTCCCTGCATCTTCAGCTAGAGTAAAGGTAGGTTTAGAGTTTTGACTCTGCATTTTCTGTGTCTGCACTTAGATCTAAAGAGTTATAGTTTTTTACTTTATTGTAAATTATGTTATCCCTGCAGGCTACTGAAAGGTTTGAGGCCATGTATCCTACACTAAAGGAAGTGGCTATTGCTGGTTCTCATGGAAGCAAAGCAATGAGACAAGCATCTCAGCAGATATTCAACTTTGCAGTCAAAGCAGCAGGAGAAAGTATGTCTGTCTTGTATTTGAAAACTTTTCTTCTTTGCAGTTCTCTCCCTCCTCCTTCCTGCCCCATTCCTTCTTCCGCTTTCTTCTAATGGTAGTTTTGACATCAAAGTTTGTCCTTTATCTTTATTGAACAGGCTCTCCTGAGTTATCCAAAGAAGCAGCTGGAATAGTCATATGGTGTTTGAACCAGAATACTGACTGCTACAGGCAGTGGGTGAGCTATTTTAGTTTTTAATGAACACTTTTATGAAGGAGGAGGAATCTTTTTAGTTTTTCTGATCGGCTTCTTACTGATTTATTCTTATCTTTTGCTTGGTGTGAACAGGACAAGGTGTATCTTGAAAATCTAGAAGCTAGTGTTGCTGTTCTTAAAAAACTTTCAGAGGAATGGAAACAACACTCTTCAAAATTTACTACTCTTGATGCTTTGAAGGAAACCGTCAAGAGTTTTAGGAACAAGGTACTTACTGTGCTAAGAATAACCTAATGCCATATGATTTTTATGCCAACCATCCATCTCATTTATTGGCAGAAATCGATGTTATGGTAGGCAAATGTTTCAAGTCACTTAGGAAGTGACCTGATTATCATTTTCTTTTTGGCCATTTTCAGAATGAGAAAGCAACGGCCAGTGGAGCAGATGCCTCTAGACAGGCACTGTTTCAGGATGCAGACAAGTACTGTAAGCATATATCTGGAAAGCTATCACGAGGCCATGGGTGCATGAAAACTCTGGCCTTTGTTGTTGTTGCATTTGCTGTAGGTGCTGCTGTCGTTTCTCCCAACATGGATGCCTGGGACTGGAACAAACTGTCTGTAGTTTTCAGCTCTTAACAATCTTCCCCGTCTAGAACTTTGTCTTTTAGATACTTTCTTTCCTCAGTTAAAAGAGTTTTTGATCTAGAGTTTCTAACTGGAAAGAAAAAAAAAAAAACAGGAAAAGATGTCTTTTAATGTGGCATTTAGGGTGAATAGGATCAGAATACAGGCTGTCGTCTTAAAGAAGCGAAGCCTAAGGTTGAGGAAAATCATTGAATGAGTTCGGTTGACTATATTGGCACGTATTTCGAGTAATTTATTCTCATGACTTTTGTAGATTCCAATAATTTGAGGATCAATCTGCATGGTGCAAACCATTATTAGAATGCTTTGAAAAATGAAGTTTCTTCAGTTAGTTATCCTTGTATTTTTGACCGCAATCCTCTTTCGAAGGGACAATGGTGCCATGCATGGAATTGCTATCATTGACAAATCGGTACCCGTTAACGTTCAAACTTATGTAGTATTAAACCTGCGGGAAGCTTTGGGACACAAGCAAGAACCGCAGGGTTCTGAATATTGGTAAATATTTCATCGATTTACCCATCATAATCTTCAGGCTTGGCAAAGGGGTATTTGAGATACGCATATTTAACTTGTGAAGGATCTTTAGGTGTATCCCAAGGATACTTCAAGGATGGATCCCGAGGGAATTTCCTGAAGTTCAGAAATGGCGCCCAAAGCAATACTCTGCACGCAGGAAGGGGAAGGAAATATGAAACCAAAATTGATTAAGTACACCCAATCCCAATGAAAACATCAACATTTCCTCAACCTAGCATGCCTCAGATTCTAATTAGAAAATATATGGTCTTAAACTCTGATCTTTTGAAACAATTAAACTTGCTAATGAAATATTGGAATACTTTAAGCTCTGAAGTATAACTCTTCTTTCTATGCCAGACATCAGTGAGGGACCAGACTTTGAGGTCTAAAACTTTTTTTCTAACATATGCAGATGCACACATACATACATACGTAACGTATATATAGAGTTTTATAATCTAAATACATATATTGAGATTTTCTACCAAGTATGTATAATGAATATTAGTAGAAAATCATAGAAATGAAATGCAGGCAGCAACCAAATAAACATTTTAGCTTTGGATATCTTGCCCAAAAGGACAAAAGTGAAAAGAATGTCCAGACTCACCCCGGAAAGAACAAGAAGACACACATGAACTGCAAATACATCTCCAATAGGTTTCTCCTGTACCATCTTATCCTGAGCCAGTTCATGATGATTGGCTGCCATTAATCAAGCCATAATCATAAGAAAACAATATTTGCAAAGCAAAGTGAATACCAAAAAAACTGTTCAATTCAGAGAGAGGCAACGGCAGTACTCACTGGCATGATAAGGAAGTACCAAAAAGCAACAATTCCTAGTTGAATTATAACGCTAATAAGATCTGGCTCGTTATTTACCCCTGTAACAGCTAATGCTGGCTGCTCAAACTGGTAGAAAAATCTTCATTAANAACTTATAAATTTATATCATTTAAAATAGATAACAGTTAATTTCATATTAATACAAGTTTATATATAATTATATATATATATCTCAAGGTTAAATAACTATGGACTAGAACAGACAGAGAGAAAAAGATTAATGTCTTACCGTGGCAAGAAGGGCAGCAACTTGAATGGCCAAGCTGGTCTTCTTTGTATCAAAGAAATCATTTGGCTTTATGTTGATGCTTGCAACACTGCGTTTCTGGGAAAAGGCATGATTGATTGAGAAATGTCTGAAGTAAAAACAAAATGTTAAAGAAAATGAAAGGATGTTTACCTTATCATCAAGCTTGGAATGGTGGATTGGTTTGTGTGTAGATGTAATATTGTAGAAAGGGAATGTTGTGCAGTGAGAAGGGGAATGAGAAATGGAAGGCCAAGCCTTGGGGATTTGGAAGGTGAAAGGGCTACTCATCTTGGAGCAGTACTATAACTCTATAATTGTTGTTTATTTCTTATCGTTTTGAGTAGAGAGTTTCATGGCAGAGAATGCATGGACTTTCCCAGAAATGGGAATATTGGAATTCTCAAACTTTATCCGTCTGCAAATATTTTTGGGGGCTGCCACGTATTATATAATTGCGTCAAGACCACCACACAAATTTTGACATCCCATTCTTTGTCCCTCTTAAGGTTTTGTTGCATTTGGTTTCTATATAAGTTTTTAATTGATGGGGTCAAAATTTTTAGGTTTTTGTTAATTTAGAACCAAACATTTTAATTAGAATAATTAAGGACCAAACATTTTCGATTCTTTACAATTAATGGGTTAAGATGAGAGGTGTCTGGCACGTGTAGGACACACACATGATATGGACGCTAACTTATCGTGTAAGATACGGAATGGTAGTTTTGTCAGAAAGTTTTTTCTGTTAAGTCAAAACAGTTCAAATTATGACGTGGCATGTAATAACTTTTTTATCATGGTATGTAACAATTAAATTTTTAACATGACATGTAATCATTTTATTGTTAAACATGATATGTAACAACTAAATTTTCAACATGACGTGTAATAACTACATTTGACAACTAAATTTTAACATGGCATGTAATAACTAAATCTTCAACATGACGTGTAATAACTATATTTTTTAACATGACGTGTAATAATTACATTTTTTAACATGACGTGTAATAACTAAATCTTCAACATGACGTGTAACAATTACATTTTTCAATTTGACGTGTAATAACTAAATTTTCAACATAGCGTATAACAATTATATTTTTAACATGACATGTAACAATTATATCCAACATGACATGTTACAATTAAATTTTAGAATATGACGTGTAACACTATATTTTTCAACATGATATTAACAACATTTTTCCCACAAAAAGTAATAATAGCATTTTCCAACATGCCAGGTCATCAGTTCACGTAAATTTTTATCGTGTGTGATACACACTGCATCCACTTGTCAACTTAACCCTTAATTATAAGGAATCAAAAACATTTGGTGTTTGATTGTTACAAGAAATGTTTGGCCCTTAATTGAAAAACTACCTAAATGTTTAACTCCAATTTGAACATTTAACCTTGATATAATGATGCTTGTACTATTTATTTTTTTGATTTTCAAAGATTTGCTAGAAAGTAAAAATTAAACAATTGTAGCTCATATCATAATTGATTAAAAGTGAATAAATAACTAAATTTACTCGTATTAATAATAACATAATTAATTCATATAAAAGTTGAATTATGTATTTTGTCATTTTAAAAAATTTACAAATTTTATGTACGCACTTTTTTTTTTTTTGCTTTTTCTATTGCTAAAAATCAAAAAGCAAATAGTAAAAATTAATAAATGTTTGATTTGGTTACTAATTTATTATATCTCTAAGAGTTGTTTTATAGTGAGTATAATGTTATATAAAGAACTATGAGAACAATTAAACGAATAGAACACCTATATCACGTGGATAATAGTGAAATTAATCTCAAACAAGTGGCAAGTTTACAAATTTGTTTTAAGTTTGGAATAGTTTAGAGAATTTAACTTGGTGACTTAGATATGAAAATAATTAAGAGATCCTCTCTTAATATTTTCTTGAAATTCAAGTGCTTGTTCTTTTCAAGAAACATGTGACACATTACTAAGTGTCAAATCATTAAATTGAAGTATCCGCCTATTACTTAGCATACGCAGTGGGTTAATGTGCTATTCTTATGATAAATGTGTTCCTACCATGATGTCCATTAATCACTCTTTATGTAATTATTCTTGAGTAACCACTGCTACTTGATCTATATATAAGAGCATTAACAATTAATTAAAGATAAAATAGAAACTTAACCGACTTTGATTTTAAAACACTCTTTCAGGCTCTCCCAAAATTCTTTCCAAATATTCGTTTTTGTTCTCAACTATATCCACTTTATTCTCTAAGCTTGGTTCGCCGTTCACTTTCCTTACATTTTCCCTAAAGTTTACCCATCAACTCTTTCAACAAGTACTTAATATTTCAAAGACTGCTTTAATCTCTTTCTCTTTTGTTTCTAATACATCTTGCTTGACTTAATTGCAAAGCTACTCCTATCACAGAAAAATCCTTCAACAAAGTGTTAAGCACACAAACTTTTATTAAACAATGCTTGCCAGAGGCGTTCAATAATTTTAAAGACCTAAAACTAAATATTTAAATAAAATCTTTTTTATTGAAATTAAGAAAATAAGGTCTTTTTTTATTAAAATTAAGGAAGAAAGAGTAAATGAGGAAAAAATTCATAACTGGATATTATAAATTGAAAAAAAATGGTTTTATGTATAGGAAAAAAATAGTTATTTAGATTATTAAATACATATTATTGTTAGTTGAATGGAAATAAGAGAAATAGTTGAAAATAAATAGCATTGTAGGAATTGGGAAGTCATAATAAATTAAAATTTATTAGGCATATAATTAGGAAAGTGAAAGAGTATGTCATTTTATTTATTATTTTGACTTTTACATATTTTTAATGAAAAATAAAATAAATAATTGAAAATTAATAGGACATGAAAAGTAAAAGAAAATATATATTTATTAGACATAGGAGAATATATAAATATTATGTTAATTATTTTAATTATTTTATATTTTTAATATAAATAATTATATTATTATAAAACTATGAAACCTATGAAAATATGAGGCCTATACCCTTGCTTTGCTAGCTTTACTTTAAAGTCTGCCCTAGTGCTTGCATATATTAAAAAATTATGGAAATTCATGAATAGTAAAAGAATAAGCCACCTGTTTGCTTCAAACCATTAATCAATTAGTTATATATATATTTTTTATTCTTTTTATGAATATTAACTATTAATTATCTTTTATTTTTAAAATAGGAAAAGCACTAGACAAAAACTTATTTATTAACATTAGTGACCTTAATGTTAATCTACATTTTTATCTTTTAAAATATTTTACATATAAAATTTAGAAATAAATAGCACATAGTGTATTTAGGTTTTTTTTTTTGATAAAAAGGATCAAAATAAATTTAAACTACATTAGTTTAGGCCAGGCGTCATAAGCCAACCTTGTCTCGGACTATACTAAGCTAGAGTTGTATAAGAGATTAAGTCTTTTGTACTTGTGAGGGAAATGTTCCCCTTTCAAACATTGTAACGGCTCATGGTTATACTTCTAGATATAATTGTTAAGTCTTTAGGGAGAAAGATTATGTAGGAAAGAAATGTCCTTATTTCAAGCATTGTAATGACTATTGGTAGAATACTTGTAAAATTTCGTAAATTCTTTATAGGGGGTGAGCAGTTGGTGGATTGTTGGGCTGTCTTATTGATAAAGGTATGTTTGTAGGGAATCATCTAGAACTGCCCCTATGGCCTGTCAATGGCATGTCTTGGTTCCTTTTGTACTCATTTTCATATTAATAAAATATTTTCTCTTATTTGGTTCTAGTGGTTGTATATATGGCATTTGGTATGCCCTATGATTTCAATGTGCGTTGCCCTTATGTAATTTGTTAATATTGTTGATGTTTGATAAGATATAAACGAGTTATTGACTGGCTTGTGTGGAAGCATTCACTAAAGCGCCACACGAACTATTGTATACTTAAGTGAAGGAGTGTAGTTCGTGACACCAGACAATGCTCAAAGTATCTGCTAGTAACAAAGAAACTATGCTAGTAAGGGGGGCCTCAAATACATGTAGCCATAAAGATAAATTATCATTGTGGGTGGCCATCTAGGTGGCACATTAGTTTGCTTCATGATGCATGTGAGATACTAGACATTCTCAATTTCGTTGAAGCAACTTGTTGATGTTGCTTAGAAGATACACATGGGGATCTAGTGTATTACCTTGTTTACGCAATTTTTGAAGAGCTATCAAAGAGTCAGTCTCTACTTGTACGTTTAGAAGCCTCTATCCTAACAAAGTTTTAATCCCTGGTAAAGTGCCCACAACTCGACTGTCAATGAAAACGAAACTCGAACTTTGTATGTAAAGCTAGCAATCCAACTACCTTGATCATCATGGATTACACTTCCACCTACTACTCCTTTAGTTTGGTCCCTCGTGTTGCCATCTACATTAAGTTTAACATATGATGGCCATAGTTTTTTCCATGCAATCAACACCTCTTGCTTAACTCTTCGTTGTTTTCGGCCTATATTATCCCATGCCTCCTTAGCTTTTGTCCAAATCTATTTCCATGCGTTGTTTAGCCATACAAATACTTATCATAAATAATTGAGTTAAGCCAAAACCATACGAACCATACTGTATGCACAAAAATCGAACTCCATGAAATAATCTAAAAAAAAACATCATTCAGTATGTTCCACAGCATCCAGTCCTTCAAATTCAAATCAAAGAATTCGCCATTAACAAGTTTAGGTTTAATCTGGAGCCATATATGCTTTGATGAGACACAATCCCACAAGGCATGTAGAATTGTCGCCTAAAAAATTCCACAACGTGGACATAAAGTAGATATGCCCATAATCCTTCAGTTTAACTAGGAAAATGTAGGGAGAGAGTTATGCATACGCTAGAGAAACATATGAACCTTCATTGAGCTTTTAAATTTCCAAATTTCCCTCTAATAATTTTCTACATTTGTATTAACCCCCATTTGAATTTGATATGCTATCTTAACGGAGAATTCACCATCATTTGTCAAAAACCAAACCCTTGTATCATTGTATTCACTTGAAGGGTCTATAAACGTAGAAGTTATCATGTGAACAATATGAATAGGTAATACCTATTCTAGGTGTTAAAGATTTCTGTTTTCTTCTTCATCACAAAACTCGCAACAGGTAAATTTGCCTTTACATTTAAGAGCTCTATAGTGGCAAAGTTTATCAAAGGTCCATAGCTGAGCTAGACATCTGTCCAAAACTTAGCTAAATCACCATTACTGATATTCATCCCAACACCTTTCTCTAGCACTGAACGAGCCTTTAAAATGCTCTTCCATACATATGAATTTGCAGACTTAGTTTGCATTGTCTGAAGTCTCTTATTCTTAAATATTTCATCTTTAGAATTTTCACCTAGAAGTAATCTATCTTCCCAAATATTTCACTCAAGTTTAGCAAGTAAGGCCAAATTAAACTTCCTAGAGTCCTTAATTTGTAGTCCACCATTATCTTTTGGTAAACAATTTTTTTCTCAACTTATAGAATGAATTTTCTTTTCTCCTTCCAAATGTTTCCAAACAAAATTCCTGTTAAGACGATCAATTTCCTGACTAATGTTTTTAGGAATAAAAGAAGTTTGCATTAAGTAAGAGGTCATAGAGCTAGTAACATATTGTACCAATGCAACTCGACCAGTCAATGATAATTTTTTATTGCCTATTTTGGATAATCTTTGCTTCACTTTGTTCACCAATTCCAAGTAAGTTAACCTAGAAACTTTATCATGAATCATAGGTAAGACTATGCAGCGGTCGGTTGCAACTAGGCAATTGATCGCAATCGTCAGTTGTTCCGATCGACCTTGTCGGTCGATCGACTTGGTCGTCAAGGGGGACCTCATCCCCCCCGAACCAACTGATTAACTGAGATTCCCTTCTTTTTTGGGGGCTGGGGGGGAGACACCATTGCCCTTCATTAAACCCCCTTCCAAAGTAGCACATCTGCTGCCACTCTTCCCCCATGCCCTAATTTTCACTCCCTTTTCTGCCTGTCCTTTTCATACTAAACCCTAAACCAGTAGCCATCAATCAAGTCACTTGAATCTCTTCTATTCTTCAACCGGCGCTTCATTATTAGTTCAAATTGCTGTCAGTCATCTATTCTAGCAAGGTAAACCATAGATTTTCTTTTTTGTTATTGATTTTGTGAAAATAACAAGAGAGAGAAAGCTTGAGAGATTATGATATTATTTTTTTATTAAAATTCATGCTAGGGATAAACTATGTTAGAGATTATGAGTATGATATGCTATTTTTTGCTTGTAAAAAATAATTTTAGTACAAATGAAAACAATTCCAAAGGATTATAAAAATAATAGGTTTGATTTTTAATTTTTGGGAATTAAATTTTTTTCTCAACTGTAGATTATTTCAACCTTAGTTGACATTAAACATTTCAAAGACTTTAATATTTAGAAATATTGTTTAGATAATTAATTAAAATGATTTGATGTTAGAATTAAACATTAAGAATTATGTTTGGGAATTAATGTTTGGAATTGTTGTTTGAGTTTTTAATTTAAATAATTGGTAATATGTTAGAATTAAACATTAAGAATTATGTTTGGGAATTAATGTTTAGAATTATTGTTTGAATTTTTAATTAAAATGATTAGTAATATGCTAGAATTAATTATTAAAAATTATGTTTGGGAATTAATGTTTAGAATTATTATTTAGATTTTTAATTAAAATGATTGATAATATGCTAGAATTAAACATTGGAATTGATATTTGGGTATTACTTTTTTTTTTGTAGATGTCAACTAATGAGGAAACAAATTGCGCAACTAGCGAAACACCAACACCAACACCATCAACATCTACACCTTATGTTACTGCTAGTTCTACTGAAGCCAACAAAACATGTGAAGTTTTAAGCAAAGTGCAGAAGCAAAGGGAGCCATCTCAATTTACATTGGTTATGTGGGATATACTTCACGAAATTTGTTGATAAGAAGGTGATAAGAAGGCTAAATGTTCCCATTGTGGTAAAGAATTGTGTGCTGATACAAAAAAGAATGAAACATCTTATTTGAACGATCATATTAAAGTTTGTCCTAAGTTGAAATTGGTGTGTGATAGTGAGGAGAACAAGCACATGGAATTAGTTTTTACTTCGGGAAGGGATGGGTTAGGTAGTTAGAAGTTTGATCAAGAGGCAATTAAGAGGAGTTTAGCTGAGATGATCATTTTAGATGAATTGCCTTTTAAGTTTGTGGAAAATCAAGGATATATGAAACACATGAATAAAGCATGTCTTAGATTTTGTATACCGTCATGATAGACTGTTGCTAGGGATTGTTATAAGGTTTATACTGATGAAAAAACTCGAATGAGAAGATTGTTAAGATCATGTTCTGGTAGAATGTGTTTCACCACTAACACATGGACTTCGATATAAAGAATTAACTATATGTGTCTAACTACCAATTTTATTGATAATGATTAGAAGTTACAAAAAAGAATTTTGAACTTTTGTCCGATCACTAGTCACAAAGGTGAAGCCATTGATAAGGCAATTAGTAAATGTTTGGGGGATTGGGGATCCAAAAGATTTTTTCTATCACTGTTGATAATGCTAGTTCAAATGATGTTGTAATAGGATATTTGATAAAAAAATTTAATGTTGCTGGAACTAGTATTTTAGGAGGTAGATTTTTTCATGTGAGATGCATTGCTTATATTGTTAATCTTGTGATTTTTGATGGATTAAAGGATATGAATACCTTAATTGCTTGTGTTAGAAGGGCAATGAGATATGTTTGACAATCCCCTACTAGATTAGTCAAGTTTAAGGAGTGTGCTACTAGTGTGAGAGTTGAGAGCATATGTTTATTGTGTTTGGATGTGA
This sequence comes from Theobroma cacao, assembly GCF_000208745.1. Classification (NCBI taxonomy): domain Eukaryota; kingdom Viridiplantae; phylum Streptophyta; class Magnoliopsida; order Malvales; family Malvaceae; genus Theobroma; species Theobroma cacao. The sequence continues at coordinate 35,934,504 of NC_030851.1, forward strand.
GCACTAGATGGAATTCTACTTTTTTGATGTTGGATACAGCTTTGAAATTTCAGAGGGCTTTTGCATCATTTGAATTATGTGATAATAGCTACATACTTGAGCTCATAAGGTTAGGAGATGGGGTGCCCGATGATAGAGATTGGGCAAATGTTAGAAGGATTTCTCATTTCTTAAGAGAATTTATAATTTGGCCTTGAGTGTTTTAGGCACATCTTACATAACTGCTAATTCTTTTTTGGATTCCATTTCTGATGTGTATACTACTTTGATTGAATGGCAAAATGGTGATGATGTTGATTTACGGTATATGGCAATTAAGATGAAAGAGAAATTTGACAAGTATTGGGGGAATGTGGACAAAATGAAAGAGAAATTACAGTATAGTATTGTTCATTGTTGCTATACTTGATTCGAGGAAAAAACTTTCTTATGTTGAATTCACTTTGCTAGACATGTATCCTCCTACTCAAGCTTTAACGATGTTTTTTTTGGTAACACAAACAATGGATGAGTTGTTTCATTGTTATAGAGTTATGCTACAACCTCCAGCTCGTGATGTTGGTGAAAGTGGTCAAGAGTGTCCAACGTCCATGGGTCAAGGCACTAGTGGTGGTTGTAGCGATAGTGTTGCTTCGACTTTGATTTGCAAGGACACAGAATGCACTAAAAAAAGATTGGATAGGTTCAAGAAGAATCGGTTAAACACAGGGTCAAAAGAGTTGAAAACGAAATTGGAGAAATATTTATCTAAGCCTGTGGATGATGAAGGTTTTGATGATGATGAGTTTGATGTTCTCATGTGGTGGAAACTTAATCAGTTTAGGTTTCCTGTACTTGCTGCTATTACTAGTGATATTTTTGCTGTTCTCGTATCAATAGTTGCTTCGGAATCTGCTTTTAGTATATATGGACATGTGCTTGATGCGTATAGGAGTTTTTTGACTCCTAAGGTCATGCAAGCACTTATTTGTGCTCAAGATTGGTTACGTGGATTGGCACGTGGTGATCTAGATTTGATTGAAGATGATTTGGACGAGCTTGATAAACTTGATTTTGGTAACTATTTAATTTATTTTATAGTTTTATTTATAATTTAATTTATTAGATTTGTCAAAAATTAATTTATCATATTTGTTATTTTATTTTTTAGAGTTAACTAATATTGCATTGGAGACAATAGCTGAGTTTGAGCCTAAGTCGGACTAAAATTTTCAGGTAATGTTATCATTAGGTATTATGCAATATTTATATTACATTTATAATCCATTTAGGTTATCTTACCACAAAAAATTATACTAATTATATATTTGCTTTTAACATTTTTTAGGAGCATGTTCTGCAAAATCGTTAAAAATTGAAGTTGGAGCCTTAGAGATCCATCTTTTGAAATTTAATCATTTAAGTGAAGCTTTAAGTTGTGGAACTCTTATTTGTTTATTTATTGTATGAAGATTAATATTAATTTCTTTGTGATCATATTTAATTATAAAACTTTTGAAACTAATGTTTATTTATTATATAAAGATTAATGTTTATTTATTACATGAAGATTAATATCATTAATCATTTAAAAAATAAATAAATAGGTCAAAAGGATTACATATAAATAAATGGATCTAAAATAACAATTTACAAAAAATTATATAAAAAAGTCCATGTCAAACAAAAAAGAAGACCATTTTGAACAAAAAAAGCCCAACTAAGCCCAAGTTAACCTCAAATAGTCCAAGTCAACTCACTGCAAAAATCAACTTGAAATCGACTGAACCGAAACCCCGTAAAATCGATTGAAACTGACCTTTAATACGGTGGTTCGATCAGTTGGAAGAGCTTAATTTTTTGGTCGGTTTTATGAAAAATTGAATCAATCGAAGCTTACTCTCCCCTAATTATAGAGGCCCCAAGATATTTAAAAAATCCTTAGTTAGAAGAATTTTGGCTACCATGCTTAGTAACTTAGCTTTTCCAATGCAAACATTAGAGGAAACCAACATCTTTGATTTCTCTAGGCTTACCTTTTGCCCTGAAGCTTTATAAAATCTGTCAAGAATGTTCATCATAATCCTGACTTGACTTGCTATAGCTACACCAAAAAGCATCAAATCATTAGCAAAGCAGACATGAGAAAGACTAAGACCATGTTTTGTAAAACTGAGTGGTTTCATTGCCTTTGTCGCACATAGTTTTTTATCAAATGTGAGAGTTTTTGCAAGCAAATCATAAATAAATAAGGAAAGAGGGGGTCCCCTTGCTTGAGTCTTCTAGATGGAGAGAAATTTTTTGTATAACTACCATTCCAAATGATAGAAAAGGTATGAGTCTTTACAATGTACATGATCAAATTTACCCAAGAAAATGGTAGCCTAATTTCTTCTTGCACTTTTTGTAAAAAATGCCATTTTAATCGATTATAGGCCTTCTCTGAATCAATCATTATAGCTAAAGCCCATTGCTTTCTTTTTTTCATGCTCATAGTATGGATTGCTTCTTGGACAATAATAATATTATTCGTCGTCTGTCTCCTTGGTATAAAACTACTTTGTGTCTTACTAATAATTTTTGTAAGTAATGGTCGCAATTTATCAACAAGTATCTTACTTATAATTTTAAGTGGTACTATGCAAAGACTTATTGGACAAAATTATGCAATTCTCTTAAGCAATTCAACTTTCTAGATAAGAGTAATTAAGGTATGATTTAAATTTGAGGGCTAAGTACCTTAATTCTATGCTTCTTATACAAACTTCACAAGATCTTAACCAACATTCTCCTAATTTCTTTGATAAAAGTTGGTTGAAAAACCATTAAAACCTAGACTCTTGTTCGGGTACATATCAAAGGTGGCCCTTTTAACATCTAAAGCAGAAACGGGCTTTGAAATGTCATTAACATCAGTATTTTCTAACCTTCAGCACGAGCTCTTTAGCAAAGAAATCTTTACTCCATCATCCGCGTATAGTCTCTTATAAAATTGTAGGACAAGGCTCTCTAGTTCGGCTTGGTCATAGCACCATGTCTCTTCATCTCGCTTAAGAGTTGCAATCTTCTTTCTATACTGCCTCTCTTTAACTATCGCATGATGAAATTTAGAATTAGTATCACTATACTTTAACCAGTCAATCTTGGCCCTCTGTTGCCATATAACCTCTTCTTGACAAAGAACTGAATTGTACTTTTCAACTAAAGTAACCCTCAGATTTTGAAGATAGTTATTCGATCATTTGTCAAGGTGTCGTTGTATTCCTTGAAGTCTCACCAGTAATCTTCAATTCCTTTTTGATAAATCACCAAAGGACTCATATTTCCATATTTCCAAAGCTTCCGCTAATTTTTTCAATGTCAAAGTAAGACTGTCAATTTCGAAATTCTAATTATCTCTCACGAATTCATCAAAGCCTAGATGAGATAGCCACTCCTTTTCAAATCTAAAATTCATTTTTGTTTACTTGCATGGTGAACTAGTTTGGCACTGCACCAGAATAAAATGATGATCAGAGTGAGCTCGAGAAAGATCTAATACTTGAGCATATGGGAAGAAATCACACCAATTCTCATTAACCACTACTTTATCTAATCTTTCCCTAGTTTACGCTAAGCCATCTCCCTATTCAGTCCAGGTGTATTTTGGTCCAGATGCACCTAAATAAAAAAGACAACAATAATTTAAGCAGTCAATCATTTAATTGCATTAAGAAAAGTTCACGCTGCACCTCTTTATCTTTTCATCAATTGAAATAACTTGGTTGAAATCTTCCATCACTAGCCAAGGCAAACAAATGTAGCTTGCTAACTAAGCATAGAGACTGCTAAAGCCTTTTCCTCTCTCTTGCCATAGGACTTCCATAAACCGCTGTTAAAAGCTAATATTTCAACTTCTAGGTAAAGCTTTATCCCACAACAACCATATACCCCCCCAAAAAATCATTTGCCTCTACTCTAAAAAAGTTTGGAAATCCAATTCTACAACATATCTTAGTTACTTTATCATCTGAAATCTTGGCTCCAAGATGATTACTAATTGTAACTTATGGATTTTGATCATATTCTTTACATTCCTAACACTTCTACGAGAGGCTGTTCCTCTCACATTCCAACTCAAAATATTTATCATAAAATAATAAAATAAACAAGAACAATTGGTAATAATCCTACCAATCCTTCAATAAGAATTAATCTTGCATGAGAACATGTTCTCTTTCTTCTATCCCCGTAGTTGTCGATAAGGAGCAACCATATGTCTCATGACACAACACGTGAGTCCAACCCCAACTGATCGATGGACTAACATGCAGATGAGGGGTTCCCCGTGCGTATGTAATAGCGAGGCACTCTGCACTTAGCCCCTTAAAGGGCCTAGCAAGCCAGTCTAGAGAGCAAAGTCTCCATATACGTAAGCCATGCATAGGCTTCTTGAGCGCAAGTGGGCCACATGCTCAGCGGAGCTAGGCATGCTGTGAGCCTTGCACAATTGGGCCGTGCATGCTGCGTAGCTCGCATAGATGGGTCGCGTGCCAATAAACCCTAGCACTAAGTAGAGGTGTCAATATGGGCTGGCCTGACCCAAGCCTTTATGGGCTAAGAAAATATGGGTGGGGTCGGGCTAGCCCATTTGTTATATGGGTCATCAAAACCTCAACCCAACCCATCCCTTGTTAGCCTATGGGCTAGGTTGGGCCCGTCAATTTTTTTTTCAAAAAAAATTATTTTTATAATTTTACCTAACAAATTTCCTATCAATAAAATTATTCTATGATTTAATTCATAAATTGAATAATAAAAATATGTTACAAACAAATAAATTACATAAATAAAGGATAAATTTTTAACACAAGCTATCGTCCCATAAATGTATGTATATAATCAAATAATAGAAACTCCAAGACTCATTTATATTCTCCTCAATCTTTATCCTCAAGCAAAACATTTAAATCTTATTTAGACAGCAATAATGTCTGAAGGTATGAATCATTATCAATTTATCATTTAATATTCATTTCCATAAAAGAAAAAGATATAATAAGTTTTAATTTAAATTAAAATTATTAATTTGAAGAATAAAGATTAAAGACATTGAAATATATAAAATAAGCAATACCATTTGTAACTAAATTATTAATTTTATATAATTAAATATATAAAATTATTAAATTAATTAAACTTATTAATTTATTTTTTTTTCTTAGGCCACAAGGCTAGCTCGCCCTAGCCCACCTCAGCCCACTAATCTGATGGGCTAGCCCATTTAGGCCCAATTTTAATATGGGCCTAAATTTTCAAGCCCAACCCACCCCATATTTAATAAAAAATGCGCCGACCTAATGGGTCAGACCCATTTTGACAGGTCTAGCGCTAAGTGCTGTTGTTAGGTGCCATGCAAGCTAGCCCAATGCCTAAATTTTAGGCACCCCCTTTAGGGCTAGCCCTGCACCCCTGTGCACCTGCAAGTTGCGCACCTTGTGCACTTACGAGCCATGCGCACCAACTATTGGCGCACCACTGCTAAGCTAGCTCCGTGCATCTGTGCACCATTGCCAAACCAACATGCCATTCCCAGCGCACCATAGGCAGACCATACAAGAGTAGATTTTAAGGAGCTACATGAGCTACATAGGGACTAAATTTCCTTAAGTTTAAGTTAGGGTTGCTTACTTGCTCACCAAGTTAAGGGAATATTATCTCTTTAGCTATATGTTTACTTTTCTTCCACACTAAGGAAACTTAGGTTAGTTGTTTTCTTGTTTTATTTTACTTGCACCCCAAGTAGCTTAGATGCTATAAATAGCCACCTTAGATAGTCTTTTCTTTTCATCATGCAATTACTTTTTGTTGAGATTTTAGATATTTTGTTTTTCTCTCATTTGAGCAATAATACTTATTTATTCTCCCCAATCTCTTTTTTTATATTTATTTACTTTATGTTTTCGCATCAATATTCAATAAACCTCAGTAAGGTTTGCTTGGTCTTACGAACACAAGACTACAGCGCCACACGAAACTTGACTAAAGTTCCAAGCTTGTGACATCTCATCCATAGGATCATTTTTTGTATAAGCAGTCCTTTTTTCACTTGCAGTATCATTCATTCCCATTCTAAGCTATTAGCAGTACCTTCACAGGCTAAAGTATTAGGAATTTCAATACTTGACTTGGGTGCTTAAAGGCTTCTATCTGGCAATTTATTTGTTCCTGCATCTCTATTCACTAATTCATGAGACAATGTAGTGGCATTCAAAGCTCCAATATTGTCTTATGTCTTGGTTGCATTATTCAGCACCGAAATCTTCTTTGAAGAGGCTATTTTAATGGCACCAAAGCAAACATTTTTACGTTTTGCTTTGGCTGAAGATTGCTCTCTATTTGCAACAATGGTAGATTGTAGCAAAGGTCGTTTCAATATCTCTTTCAAGCTAGTTACAGTTTTATGTGATTTAGCTACAATCGACACAAAGGTGCTTGCTCTAAAGATTCATGGATCACCTCCTTTTCGTCATGACCTTCGTCGACTTCTTCTAACAAATGGAATCTTGAGCCTGATTTTGGGTTGCTTTTAGTAATCTATTCATGGCTAGTTTGCTTCCCTCTAGTCTTTGCTCCTCCCTCTATTCTATTAACAATATTCTTCCTATAGTTCTTTTTGGTTATCATCCATGAACCAAATCTAGAGGTATCAAAATCCTTCATAGGGTTCTTATTTGAATCATCCACCTTCAATGCTTGCTTTTCAAATAATCCTTCATTCATTCTTTGTTTCATAAGACAAACCTCTGCAAATGTTCAAATTTGCCATGGTGAAAACAAAGCATTTTGATTTTTGAGTCCATACCATGCAAGATAGCAACTATCGCTTAACATGCGCCTATAAGCTTTCCTATATTTTTGTTTTTACTATATTTAGGTATTTTGATTCAACAGTTTTGCAATTATTAATTATTTAAAATAAATTTTTTATTTTCATCATTTCATGCACCTAAAAATTTGGTATTTGTTTTGGGGAAAAAAAGGGTAACTATAAAAAAATAAAAAGGAAAGAGAATAAAAGAAGATTAAGGTAGCGTTTGGTACTTTACAATGTAATGTGATTACAGGTAATGTGATTGTAAGCAATATGATTGCAAGCAATGTGATTGTAGGGAAGATAATATTACAGTGTTTGGTATATAAGTAATGTAATGATTAAAATGCAACAAATATAGCATTGTAGTGTTTGTTTTACAAGTACTTTACAGGGTATGTAATGTTAATTTTCAAAACTACCCTTATATATTAAAATACAAGTTTAACATGTATTTTTTATTGGTAATTTTTATATAATGTCATTTTTAAATATTTTTTATTTTTTATTTCTTATTACAAGAATATAATTTATTTTTATTTTTAATATAATTTTTAATATTNTTTATTTTATTTTTTTAATATAATTTTTTATATTGTATATTTTATTTTAAATTTTTTCTTTAGAAGATAATATTTTATTTTTGTTTCTTAATACGTTTTATATGTATACATTAATGTGATAGCTTCCTCTCTTGTAACCAATAGCAAATTGGCAATAAAAAACCCATAATTCTCAATCTCCAATTAATTTCTTCTGAAAATATCATAAATTCAAAAAAACTTGCTATCAAGCTAAAACAAAATATCAAGCATAACATCACCAAAACCATATAACTGAAAATCATAAATGAAGCACCTTGATTGATGCTCTAATCCAAAAGTCATAAAGTTCTAATAAAACCAAAGTTGAAGTCACCTAAAGGATAGACACACCATTGTTAAAATACAAAAGAGTTCAAAGTTAATAACACTGTTAAAGTTCACCCTAAATTGATAACTAGTTCTTTGCAATAACAATACCCATCATTGCTTTAGATTGAGCCACTAAGCAAAGCCTTCACATAAATTTTCTACAACTCCCCTGACAATGAAAATAGATAATTTATCTTCCACATATCACTAGAGATGATATGTCCAGCCTTAACAATTTCTTCAAAAGTCAAACCTTCAACTCCCTAAACTATCTCAGCTACATGCTTTTTCAACCTCGCATCTTCAGCCATGAATTGAAAACGACTTACTAATTTATCAATTCCTCCCCTTGCACCTTGACAGATTTCTCCAATCTTATCCACACTATATTGGAATGCATGAACAATGTTGTCACCATTACCTTTTGTCTTAGTTTTTTTACGACGCACCTCTCTGTCACCTTGCTCTATAGTCCTTCTTCTAGTAGCAGTGGATCCCTCACTATTGGTAGCTTGAGCAGGAGAAACATCATCATCACCATTGTCATTTTCATCAACATTCAATGCACTGAAAGCTTCTGAAGCTACCCTTGTTGCTGCAAATGCAACTTCCTCAGTTTCTATGTTCTCCACTGCATCAGCTGGTGACTCTACTCCTTCCCTAGTTGCATTCTTTTCTTGCACCCTAAAATCTAAAAAAAAATTATAATGGTTTCCTACTATCAAGACCAATTTTACCTTAAACAAAATAAAAAAAATGGGAGGTCAAATCTTAAAAAAAAAAAGCAAAAAAAGAGTAAAAATTCAAGTTAAGGGTTAAAATGAGATTTTTTTAGGTCAAAACGGTAGCAGACCATCTTCGGTTGTTTGTCAACGCGTAGATCTCGAAAAGTTACATGGATTCAAAAAAAAATCTCCCCAATTGGACAACCGAGCATAAAATTAGGACTTTTTAAAGTTGAGACCACCTTTGACCCAAAACAACCGAAACATTGTAACCTTTTTTAATTTAAACGTTGCGTTGAGTTTAAGCCCACCCAACAGTCCTCATAAGAGCAAAATGAACTAGAAGAATGAGGGGACTAAACCCCCTACGAGAAACCAACCCAACTCTTACAAATTTTCTAAAAAAAAAAAATTTCAATCCAAAGACCCAACCCCAAAAAAAGGCAAAAACAAAAACACAAGGCTTCTTCCTTGATAAACCAAAGTACTAACCAGTTGGATTACAGGCCGTCCATTAGAACATATAACATTCTTTACTAACTAGTCACGTAATACCTTACTAACAAGTCTCGCAATGCCTTAATAATAAGTCACGCAATGCTTATCAATTAGTCACGCAATGCCTTATCAGAAACTATTCACGTAATGCCTTATCAAAAACTAGTCATGTAATGCCCAAAGTCAGTCACGTAATGCCTATCAACTAGTCACGCAATGTCTTATCAGAAACTAGTCATGTAATGACTTATCAAAAAATAGTCATGCAATATCCAAAATCAGTTATGCAATGTCCAAAATCAGTCACGCAATGCCTTATCAAAAACCAAGCACAAAGAAGATGGTCATGTCTTGACGGTATCATGGATTTGGCAATGCTAGGTACGAGTTCTACTGTTTTCAGCAATTCTAATTGGATAAAAGTTCTAATTGGATAGAACTTGAAAACTATTTGATTATCCATATTTTTTTGAGAGAATAAAAACCAAAAATTGCAACCAAACATGCAGCGTTTTATTTCATCACAATTACCTGTACCTCTTGTTGAAGATTAGCCCAGAAATCCAACCTCTCTTGCCGATCAAGGGCCAAATTGTTTCAATGATAAACCCTAAAATATAAATATGAAGAAAACCCAAATTAATAAAAAAAAGTCAAATTAAAGAATACAAGAAGAAGATAAAAAAAGAAGAAAGAAAAAGAAAAATGGGAGATTTCGATCCATAATTTCAAATGATGAAGAAGCAGAGCTAGAAGAAAGAGTAGCGACTTTAGCAAAATGGAGAAGAAACAACAAACCCTCAACCCCAAAAACGATACTTTGCTTCTAATTGTGAGTAATTTTTTTAAAAAATAATAGATAAAAATATCTTTAAATACATTATAGAGTGCAATATAATATGATTGTATTAATTTTGAATTGTAATCATATTACATCTATTAACTGTAATATAATTACATTATAATATTATATTATAATAATCTATTAAAAAATAAATATTATAATATAATTTAATTAAGTACATTATAAATAAGAACGTGACTTTACATCCCTGGTACCAAACGCATCCTAAATATCCGGTCGCCAAAAATTCAAGGACATTCCAATTATCCAGCGAGTGAACAAAGGCACTGCCGAGCTCCTAAGTTCTAGTTATAGGGAGAAAAATCTGAAAAACCCCACACGCAAAACCCTGCTTTTCAATCCCACTGTTTTTGGCCAAAAATGATTGCATCAACTCTCTCAACTCACTTTAATATCAAGCTGCCTAATCCTCAGCAAGCATTTACACCCTCCAGCAGCATGGAAGCTATGTCCGTAAAACCCAGAAGAAAAAACTCTTCCTTTTCAGCAAAGTTTCGTCATTTGCATCATTACCATCATCTTTGGAGCAGTTTCTTCAAACCCAACTCGTGTTCCGTCCGTACGGTCCTCAGCAAAGTCAGTGGTGATGGTGGTATGGTTGATGCCACTCCGCAGGAGCCTGCTGCAGTTTCTGTAAGTTTTAAAGTCTAAGATTCTTTGTTTCTCATCTGGGTCCTCATAATTTGATTTGAAAGTTTTTTTCTGTTAGTTGTTTTTGCTCTCTTTTTTTTTTTTGAGTTTTATATTAATGGAAAGAAAGATGTTTCTCAATTAGAAAGTAGAACCTTTATGGTTTCAGAATGTGAATGATTGGTCAAATGAAGTGCGTTTGAAACTTGTTAGTATCGCATTCATCGGAATACGAAATGGGGAATTAGACCAGATATTGGTAGGAATACAGTTTTGGTTCAGGACAAAAAATTGGAAATTTATTTTTAGATAGAATGTACCACAGAGCTACAACGACAACAAATAGGAAGCCTTTCACCACCATGAGGGGTCGGCTATATAGATAATAATGCGTCACTGTTCCCTGTTTAAAACCATATCCGCAGAATGTATCATAGAGCTGTTACAGAAAAATGGGGTGTAAGGAGCTTTTGCCAAAATTGTACTGAAGAATGGAAGTCAAATTTTGGTTATCAAGCAGTCCGAACAATGAGCTTGATAAAATGCTATACATTAAAGGTTTGTAGGTTTTTTAAGCACTTTTTGAATTGGGAGGGGAGGATTCAACATTTGAAAGGTGCAATAAGGAGTCTATGCTCTATGCAGAACAGATTAAATGTTATAATTTCCCTGGTGGGCAGTCAGGGGAGACTTTAATTTTTAATCGCCCTGAGCTTGGCCTTTAGACCTGTCTGGTTAAGCCTCCAACTTCTTATTCATATGTTTAAGCTTGAAGCATTTGATGATCCCAAAAAATATAACATGGTTATTTTTGGTCTGTTTTTCCTTTAGTTTTGATATGTACTTACAATTACAACTATTATTTTATTCTTGCCCTTGCGCCCCCCCCCCCCTACCGGCCCCCAACTCCCCTTTCTTTCTTTCTTTCTTTTTTTATTTCTTAAAAGAAATGTCTATTAATCTAAGATGCAGACAACGGAATGATACAGCTTGTTATGCTAATTCCAGGATGCTGAAGAAATAAACAGTAGTTCTTCTACTTTAGGTGACAACTATGTGGCCTTATTTGTACGGATGCTTGGGCTTGACCATGATCCTCTTGACCGAGAACAGGCAGTAATGGCACTATGGAAATATTCACTAGGTGGAAAGAAGTGCATTGATGCCATTATGCAGTTTCAGGGTTGCGTAAACTTAACTGTAAACCTTCTTAGCTCTGAATCTAGTGCTACATGTGAAGCAGCTGCTGGTCTTCTACGATCGATATCTTCAATCAATTTATACAGAGGTTTAGTGGCAGAAAGTGGAGCAATAGAAGAGATAACTGGTTTGCTGAGTCGACCTTCCTTGACTTCTGAGGTACAGAGGAGGTATTTCACCTTTGAAAATTTCACCATATTTATCTTGTTTGTAGAAATTTGAGATATATTATGAACTCACTTTTTCAGGTTAAGGAGCAAAGTATGTGTGCTTTGTGGAACTTGTCTGTGGATGAGAAACTTAGAGTGAAAATTGCAAATATTGATATCCTACCATTGCTAATCAATTGTCTAGATGATAATGACATAAAAGTGAAGGAAGCAGCTGGTGGAGTTTTGGCAAATTTGGCCTTGAGCAATTGTAATCACAAGATAATCGTTGAAGCTGGTGTCATTCCAAAACTGGTGAGGATCTGTGTTCTCTTTGCCGAATTGGCAATGGTTGTTTTCTAATGAAGTGACTGAATGCGTTTCTGGTTAGATGCTAAAATGGTAACTAAAATATAGTGACTTTAATTATTGAAGAGCAATTGTTTCCTCGAACGAAGTGCTCTCTCTCCTCATGAACAGATTTGGGGCACTTCATTGAGTTTTGCTCTCTTATTGATGGGTTGACCTGATTTCTTTTATTCTGACCGAGAAGGCAGAGGAAAGAATATGACAATTTTCTGGTCTACCCTCATTATGCAGAAAGCTTATTTGACATAATAACAAAAACTTGTTCATTCTGGTGCATCCTTTTCTCATCTATTGTTTGTAAAGCTTTACTATGGTTACTAAAATCAAAATGATGTGAGTAGCATGTCAAAATCGTCAATCTAAATGGTCTTGTAAGATATTGTTTATATAAATGATGCCTTCACTAGGGAACTTATTTTGTTTGCCATCTTGTGGCTATGTTCTCGTTGACTTATACATCTTCTTGCCTTGCATGCACTGCACCTTATACCAAGTTTTAACCTCTGAAATTCAATATATTTGACTGGTCTTTATCAAGCTCATCAAATTCAATTTTACTAGTAGATTATGCTTAAGAATCACCTAGAGATGAACTGGATCCATTGTTATTGACTCATTTTAGGACATGGAAGGCTGTACTGTATGATTGTGATTGGAATGACCTGAAAATTTAACAATAGTTCAACTAAATTTCGATGGGACTCTTGAAATGTTCTTATTTAAAATGCAGGCAAAGCTCTTAAAAATTGATGTGGAAGGATCTAAAGTGATTCAGAAGGAAGCTAGAAATGCATTGTTGGAACTTGCTAAGGATCCTTATTATAGAATTCTTGTCATAGAGGAGGGTCTGGTTCCTGTGCCCATGGTTGGTGCTGATGCATACAAGTCTTTCAGGCCACAACTATATTCATGGCCTACTATGCCAGATGGTACAGAGATTGAGCAGACTTCAAAAGGTCCTTCCAGGTTTGGTGCTTCTGAATTACTTCTTGGGTTAAATGTTGACAAGAATGTTGACATTGAGGAAGCTAAAATTAATGCAATAGTTGGACGGACACAGCAACAGTTTCTTGCTCGTATAGGGGCTATTGAATTGAATGATGGAAAAAAATCTCAGGCTGAATTCCCCACTGATCAGCGACTTGCTCTTCTCCCATGGATGGATGGTGTGGCTCGATTAGTTTTGATTCTTGGGCTTGATGATGAGGTTGCCTTATCAAGGGCTGCAGAGTCAATTGCTGATTCATCTATCAATGAACATATGCGGACTTCATTCAAGGAAGCTGGTGCCATCAAGCATTTGATTCAGCTTTTAGACCACAACAGTGGTGCTGTCAGATCAGCTGTGACCCACGCTTTGGAGAGGTTGTCTGTCAGGTATTTTGTTCCCCATGTTTTAAGTCTTCACACTATGCTCAGTCTTGCTAGCTAATGCTTTAGGTTCTAAGTGGGGAAATTTTGACAAAGGAGCTGATTTTTCTTGAAGTCCACATTGACCCAGATTTTGGCCTTTTCCTTTAGCTCACGATAGTGTTGTATAGATTAGTGAGTCAATTTTTTTTTTTTATGGTTTAAATTTAAAATGCTGATGTGAGAGTTTTTAGTGAGCCTTCTGGTGCTCTCTCCTATATGCTTCTTAAACCCTCTGTATAAACATAACTCCCAGGGTTACTGTTTGGATATGGAAGCAAGCTTACATGTCTGGTCTCTTTACTTAATTAACTATAATGAACGACTTAATTAACTATAATGAACGGTCTATATGTGTCTGGAATCTATTGATGGTCCCACTAGAGTGGGGTCTAGTCTTAAATTTTAATATTTTGTTGTGAACTGGAGCATCAGTAAAATCCTGCAGTCGGCAAATGACCTGGCTGATTAGCTGGCTAAAGCCAGGACTATGAGAACTGGTGATCTCTTATGGGTATTTCATGAAGGGGTAAATGGCACATAATGTTTTTTCCCTTGTCGCTGCTTCCTGCATACTCGATGTGTTTTATTGCTTGTTCACAGGGGAAGTGTGGACTGCTAGGATATGGCTTTCAGTTTTCTACTTTTGTCCATCTTGTGAATGGATGGATCTGTATAGTCTTTGATCACATTTTTTTGTCCTCCCCATATCTTGCAAAAGGGTCTGTACAGGGACTTTGTTTTTTGTTTTTGTGGTTTCTGTGCTTTGCTTCTGGTGGTTCTGGATTGTATTGGACTGTGATGGTTTGATGGATATGGGGTGCTATGGAACTTTTTTGTCATCCATAGCTTTTGCTGTATTTTGGGGATGACTCTCCATCCCTTTTACATGTGAATAATACATCAGCTATTCTATACACACACACACAGTTTTATGCATGATTTCTCGATTTGCTTTGTGGGTATTGATGCTGGTATCCGGTCATATTGCCTCAGCTTTGTGTTATGAAACCTTTTTTCTTTATTGAACACTGAGCATCATGCCATTGTCTTTGAATGTATCCTCATATTCACTTTTCTTTAATTTGATTATTAATGATTTATAGTTTCTGGAGTTAAAGTATTATCATCTCTGCGCTTGATATCTCAATTCTTAAATCAGATAAATTGTTTCTGAAGTTCTTTGCTGCAGCTCTGGTGATTGTGAGGTACTTGAAGCTGAAGGTATTTTACATCCTTTAGTCAGTACTCTGAAGCACTCGGAGAACTCTGAAAGCTTGATGGAAAAGGTACAGGCTATCTTTATTTTCTCAAGAGATAATTTGGAATAATTCTAGTTTGATAATGGTTATGACAAGGATTATTGCTGAACTGCAGACCTTGGATATACTTGCTAGGATTTTAGACCCTAGTAAAGAAATGAAATCAAAGGTAAGTCAATCCTTTCTTGCATCTTCATGTAAATGAGAAAAATACAATTTTACATCTGTAGTTTGTTCTTGAGGCTTGGACCCTTTGAGGTGTCCTCTGTTAATGGCAGGGCCTATGGTGTTAACATTTTAATTAAAAGATCCTTTTGCATTTTTATTAATATTTGTTGTCTTATTAAAAAGGTTAACATCATAACTCCTTGCCAGTAACAAAGCAACCTCAATGGTTCAAAGTGTTCAAAACACAGACACACACGAAGAGGAGGTTTGAACAAAACAGGACAGCAACAGATAGTGGACATGTACTTTGCCCTGGATTTTTCTATTGACTTACATACTATTACATTCTAGTTCTATGACGGACCAGTTAATGGTTCAAAAAAAGGTCTAGATGCTTCAAGGAGGCTTGATGCTTTTGTTGGATTGACTGAAGACAGGCCAGTGTCAATAATGGAATCCAGGTTTCTCCCTCTTCCTTCTGTTATCTATGTTTCTTTTAAAACTGATGGTTCATCATTATGGCCTCCTTCCTTTCCTATGTGGTGTTTACTATTGGATTATTGTTGTTTGTCCCTAAATGATTACTTACTCTGGATGAAAAACCTGGAGAGAACCCATTGGGCAGCTTATTGATGTTTGCCTCTTGTTGTGCTCTCTTTCTATGTAGATCCCTTTCTCATGGTACTGCAGGGTTTTGAAGTTTTATCGCTTTTAGCCCTCTTGGTTCTATCTCTTCTTTCCTCAATTTCCTCTAATTTCTCCCTAAGTTGATTCCCTCCCTTTCCCTCTGTTTTCCCTCTATTCTCTACTTTCTCTTTCCCCACACAATAAATGGTTTGGAGAAAAAGAACTAAATATCGAAAATAAAGATGGCTATTTTAAGGTTGCTGGTGGTTCTGGTAAGAATATACATCTAAGTCAATTGTTGGTTTCTTTTGTTTCTTGAAATGAAAGAAAAAGAAATTAGTTTATGCTGTTTTCTTCTCCTCTTCTTCTTTCTTTTTCTCCTTGAGGCTTTATTTCACTACAAAAGGTTTCATGTTTCAGTATATTGATGTTGAACCCTTAGGTTCTTAAAAGTTACACTGACCAGTTGTATATGTTGGAAAACTTTTATAGGAAAGAATTGCTGGACTCTGCTGTCATTACTCGCCTTATTGAGATTCTGAAGACATCATCGTCAAACCTGCAAAGAAAAGCAGCTTCTATCTTGGAATTCATGACAATTATTGAACCAAGCATGGAAACGATAATGACAGTTGATATATCATCTGGTCTGGATGCTGTTTTTCAACAAAAAGTTCTAAAAGGTAAGGGTAATAATTCTTTTAGTTGAAACACTTAAGCTGTAGAGAAGTACCTTGTTTGGACTTGAAACAAAATAATGCTCTTGGAAGGAGGATATGTCTTCACCCTATCCTCTTTTGTGTTTTGCTCGTGTAGTCGAAAAGGAAGAGAACATTTTCAAGTTTTAATAACAAGCAGTTTAGCTGTCCAGGAAATTGAAGGTCCACAAAAGAAAAAGGGAACCTTTTCTGGTTGTTTTATATGATGCTTTAACCATTGTAGAGTTAAGGTGGATTCTCATTTTAAATTTAGCCCCTTCTAGTTAAGTTTTTCTTTGTTTTCCTCATATAGGTGAAAAACGAGAAAACATTTTCTAGTTCCAAATATAAGTAGTTCAGCTGCCTAGGAAGTGAGGTCCATAGAAAAGAGAAATATTTTATGTTTTATCATTATGCAATTAAGGTGGACTTGCGTTCCAAATTTAGGTTCTCTTGCTTAGATTTCCCTTTGGTTTTAGGTTATGGACCTTCAAAGCAAATTGAAACTCCGCTTGAATTTTAAGTTCTTGTTGCTCAATCTGCAATTTCCATATGGGTATTAGTTCATGGTATTAACAAAAGCCACACAGTTTTTAAAGTCTAAATTTCAAGCATCTTTCTTTAGATATAAATTATAGTTGATGGGATTTCTTTTGGGCATTTTGTGGGTAGCTGATTCTTTGCAACTGAGTCCAATGCTTCTCCTTTATTTCTTGTTAAATGTAAATGCATGTCACCATCTACTTTTGAGGGAGTTCTCTCACTCTCTCTCCCTCTCTTGCATGTGCATTTTGCTTTTCCCGTCTAAAAAGGACTTTACTACGAGCCAGTTACCATTTTCTTTGTCTCCACTTTGGCAATTGGCAATTGAGACTCTACTTATTAAAGAAAGAGATTGCTCGTTTCCAGAAATATCGTGCCTTCTGCCTTTTGAATGCACTGGTAATTGCAGTTCTTTTCCTACGCATTTTGCAAGTTTGAGTGATATGCTCAAAGATGACTGCAAAATAACAACTTTCATATTCCTCATGTTTATAAGGATTAATAAAAATTTGTCTTATCATGTTTGACTCTCCACAGTTTAACCTAGTGAAGGTATATACTGACCATAATGATGTTGCTGTCCACTTCTACATGCAATTGAGCATCATAGCATTTCATATAGCGATAAAGAATCTAATTGTTAGGTTAATTGAAATGAGAGTTTCATGCTTTCATTTCTGTTGTAACACTATTTCAGTTTCTTGCTTTCGTTGACCAGAGTTTTCTTGTCAATTCGTAACCGAAGAAATATTTCTTGCATCTGTTCTTGTAAACAATGCAGTACACTGAAATGGAATAGTTACAATTGCTTTTTGGCACAAGTTTCTTTGAAATGATTGTGAAGTATCAATTAGTTCCTTCATGTAGATTAATTTGGAATGATTTGGGAAGTATCCAATAATTTTCCCCCCCTTTTGAAAGTTGCAACATGTAGATTCATTCGGAGGTACCTGGGCCTAGTTTTAATGCCTTCCCCAATAGCATGGGATAATTTTATTTAATAGACAATGTGTTTATAGTCGGATTGTTTTAGCAATACATTTGGTATTGGCAGACATGGAAGCTGATGTAGAAGGTCAGGAACTTGACAAATATGCTCTTGAACTTGAGGAAGCTGGCCTAGCAGTCTCTGCAGCATCAAGGCTACTAACCAAACTTCTTGAGTCTGAGCAGTTTTGCCAAAAAGTGGATTCTGACCATTTCACTAAATTACTCTGCAAAATCCTCAAGTCAGATATCCCTCTTCACAACAAAGATTGGGTTGCTGCTTGCCTTGTTAAACTGAGCTCTTTTTCTGGTCCTAATGTAGATTTTGAGAATCCAGTCAACATGGAGGTAACTCTTTATGAGACAATCCCAAGACTTTTAGAGCAGATAAAATTGAGTCTTTCTCCAGAAGCACAGGAAGCTGCTGTTGTTGAACTTAACAGAATAATTTCTGAAGGGGTGGTGGATTCCACTCGAGCTGTTGCGTCTGAGGGGGGTATATTTCCACTGGTGAAGCTTATTGAAGAAGGGAGTGAGAGGGCAGTCGAAGCAGCCTTATCAATACTGTATAATCTGAGCATGGACAGTGAGAATCATTCAGCAATCATAGCTGCTGGAGCAGTGCCAGCATTAAGGAGGATTGTTTTATCTCAAAGATCACATTGGACACGGGCACTTCGTCTACTGAGGAATCTGCCGGTATGATGGCAAAACTGAGTATTAGGTTTTCTGGACCATTGTACAGATCTTGTAAATCATTTTTGTTCTATTCTGGAGCCATTTATATGAAGTTTTGAAATTCACATTGGTATAATTTACATTGGAAGTCCATAGTGTCTATGTGACAAGGTTTGTGCTCAATTCCTTGCCATTTTTCCCACTCCATTTGGACTCAACACTCATGTCGATCTCTTGAAAGCCCTTGATGGTAAATAGATTTTGTCCTCAAGAAATCAACTGATTGCTGCGCTACCAAAGCAGCAAATATTTTCATTTGTAAGCTATATATGACAATGAAACGGTCATAAGAGAATCGGTAATGAAGAATTTTACATTATGGTGATGGCGTTTAGCATTAATGATCTGATGGTGGGTTCAATCCGGCTGATTTGTGTGTGTAGGAATTTCTGCTTCAGCCTCTGTTTACTTTGGCACTAACATGTTGTATAGCTTTAGCAACCAACATGTTATAGGAGCTGCTATGCAAGGTTAACGTTATCCCAAATTCCCTCGTCTTGAAATCAGGAGAAATCATTTCCAAATAATTTAAGCAAGAGAACATCTTATCATAGTAACGATTGATGGTGTCTCCAATGGGTTAGCGAGATTTATGAAATGGGAAAATGTTTGTCTTATATCACATTTGTCAAAACTATAAAAGTAACGACAGGCAATAGAAAAGATTTGAGACTGGTTTAAGATAATAGCTGCGACGGTACATAGGCTTGCAAGGGTTGGCGGTATTTCTTTGAGGTCGTGTACCTACTGCTTCCAATGTTGTACCTTAATATCTTTTCGAGATATTTCTGCTTCATCACTGGCTAGCCAGCTTGGTAGTTTTGTAAGTTATCCTTTGACAGTTAGCAGAGCAAACTAACAAAACCAAAACACGAAACACAGACACCAAAAGAGCATGGCTTGCTTATCTTGCACTTCCATTTCCATGCCCAAAGCTGTTGCTCATCCCCTGGCGTCTCTTACCGACAACCCGTCTCCTCCCCAAGAAGTCAAATCAAATCCTAAACCAAGAACTACAACTCGACCCAGAAAAAGGAGACAACGTTTGCACAAGCAAAAGCCGCAGCCTCCTTCAATCATCCAAATTGAACGTGCCATTGGTGCAGGCTCCTTCAGGGACGCTGACTCCAGGCATATTAATTCTCAGCTCTTTCTTTCTTTTAACTGTTTCTCAATCGTGTAACTGGTGTTGATGTTTGTATTTTCAATGACACAAAAAGTTCATTCATCATTTTATGAACATGGTTTGTTTGTCCTGTCTGTCAATCATGTTCTTTACAATTTCTTCTTTTGATGTTGCGTCTCTCATTCTATGTTTTTTTCCTAATGGGAAGTTGAGAATAAAGTTGATTGAGATGGGGTTGGTAATTCCAGTTTCTTTTGTTAAACCTCGTCAGTGATTTGGAGAATCGGAGGAGAACAGTATTTGATGGGCTTTTGCCAATTACTGGTGGTAAATTTGAAGGAGAAATTGAGAAGAAGCTCCGCGAGACTGGGGAGTGGATTGGTAGCAGAACTGAAGCAACCTTTCGTTCCTGCGGTATATGAATTTCTTTCTCTAACTGATAAAATGATTGGATTATGTTTAAAAAGTTAAAGGTCTTGCAATTGAGTATTAAGATAACTTTTGTTACTAAAGTTGGTGTTTAAGTTGAGATTACAATATGATATTCATCATTTCTCCTCTTCCGGCTTGGGGGAAAGTCTAATTAATATATATATATATATATATATATATATATCCATGTACGAAGTATGCACTATGTATGACTGGCCAAGAAATTCAATGTGAACTGTGTGATTACTATTTTGGATGTTAAATTGTTGACTAAATTGAACTCCATAAGCAAGTAACTCAATAGAAACTATTGTAGTTGACTCAGATGTCATTGCCTACTTTGTTAGTTTCTGAACAGAGAAATTTACCCTTTATCTTTTCTTTCAGAAAAAAATTAGTTCTAATTACCCTGCAACTATAAAGTTCAAACTTATAGTGCTTGAGTTTATGCCTGTATTATGAACCACATCCAAAATATGCAGGTCTACACCTCATTCCGAGACAATTTGTGGTGTTGCTTATTGTTCCTTACATTTTCCCATTAGTAGATTATAACCTCAGTTCTATAGTCTCAACCTCAGTATCTTCCTAAATGCACATTTCCTCCCTTATTTTTGTATTTTCATGGGGTAGAGATTCAGATAAATTGTAGCTAAGGAAATCCTTACTGCTTCTACAGTCCTGTGAACTCTGAAAATTGGGACCGCCCTTTAGTTACTTTGTCTCATTGGGTCTATGTTTTGGTCTTCACTGGATGCAGGGATGCTAAGCTTCGGCTTATGTCCTTTTGGGCGGTTATGCCATGATGGATATCGCATCCTCTTTTATTAATAAAACTTCTTATAATCTCTCAACAAAGGAGATTTAGATAAATAATATGTAAAGAAAATCTTCTTTTTTGTGCAGTAGCATACATGGTAGAGCTCCTACCATGTTAACTATGTTCTTCACTGTCTTTAAATATACTGCTTTTTTTGGAATTAAGAAACACTGAAGTTGAAAATGCACCTTCTATTTTGTTCCTTCTATTTTGTTCATAGACAATTGACAAAAGAAGAAGGAAAAAAAAAAAGCAGATGTTGTAATGGTTGAGTGCTGCTTTCTTCCTTCAATTTCTTCTATCTGATATGGAAAACCCCAACCTACCCTCCTCTTTTATTAGATTGAACTTGGAACAGCCAAGTAGTACCAGTCTCGACTTCTAACAAAGAGTGCCCCCTTAGGGACTTCTAAGTTTCATTTTCATGATTGGGCTCATAATAGTTTTATGTTTGCCAAATGTTCTGCAGGAAGAAGAATTCTGTTGGTCGTGCTTCAATGGTTCCTACCAATTTGGGCCTTTTCTCTCCTGGTGGCTTCTGGAGTTATAAAGCTACCATTCAGCACACCTCTGATTGATGACCTCATCATGTGAAACTAGATCCTAGATGTGATATGGTTTGTACACGTTAATTTGAAGCTTCTTGCTTGTTATGATGTGATCAAGGTCGTGCCCTGTCTATTAATAAATAATTGTAGTAAATCTTTATCATTTGGGTGTGTGTCATTGTATTTAAGGTGATGAATAGGAACATGTGTAAAAATTATGATATTTGTGACTATATCCTTTTATTAATTATCAGGCTGCGAAGTATATTTCACATCATAACTGGGTATGCGTTATGATAATAGTATAAATCAAATTCTATGATGAGAATTATGTATCTCTAATATCTTATTTGATAGTGTGTTTGCAATCAAATTTGACAATAAGGATCAAACACAGTTTCTATTGCTCAATACATTATAGTACAGTAATAAAGGAAAAAGGAACGCACACACGTACACATTGATTTTGTTTGCAGAAGGTTCGGTGGAGCAGCCTAGCATTTTTAAATATTCCCGTCGTTGGCCAAGTAGGACCGCCGCAGGTTTGTCCAACGCCAAAACCCCAAAAGATTCCCTCATTTCCACATACTAATATTATAAAAAACAATCAACAAATTTCTCTGTCATTTGCTAGCATTTCTAACAATAATGGGAGTGGAGTCAACGAGAAAAGCTTGCTTCTTCATCCTCTTCTTCCTGTGTCGCGCCACTTCAACTCCTCTCTTTCCCAAAGAAGCCCTCCCTACTAAGTCTGGCTACCTCCCAGTCAATCCTGCCACCGATTCTGCCATTTTCTACACTTTCTATGAAGCCCAAACCCCCACTTCACCCCTTTCCGAAACCCCACTTCTTATTTGGCTCCAAGGAGGCCCTGGCTGCTCCTCCATGATCGGTAACTTCTTCGAGCTTGGACCCTGGCGCGTTGTTTCTTCTTGCAGTCAAAACGTGGAACACTTGTCTCATGAGCCCAATTCAGGTTCTTGGAATCGCTTATTTGGTCTCCTTTTTCTAGATAATCCTATTGGAACAGGGTTTAGTATAGCTTCAACGCCTCAAGAAATTCCTAGAGACCAAATTTCTGTTGCTAAGCATCTTTTCATTGCAATAACAAAGTTTATCTCATTAGACCCTTTGTTTAAGCATCGTCCAATTTACATTACCGGGGAAAGCTATGCAGGAAAATATGTTCCCGCAATTGGATATTACATATTGAAGAAAAATTCTCAATTGGTAGCTTCAGAAAGATTGAATTTGAAAGGTGTTGCTATAGGTGATGGGTTCACGGACCCTGAAACTCAAGTTGCTACTCATGCTGTTAATGCTTATTATTCCGGTTTGATCAATGAGAAACAAAAACATGAACTAGAGGAAGTACAATGGGAGGCAATTAAGTTGGTTAAGGTGCGGAATTGGAGTGAGGCGACAAATGCTAGAAGTAAGGCAATGCATTTGTTGGCGAGCATGACAGGTTTGGCCACTTTGTATGACTTCACAAGGAAAATGCCTTACCAGACGAGTATAGCAACCGAGTTTCTCAACATAGACGAGGTAAAGAAAGCGTTAGAAGTGGACGAATCAAGCATATTTGAGGGTTGCAGTGGCATTGTAAATGCTGCAATGCATGAAGATATGATGAAGAGTGTAAAGTATATGGTGGAATTTTTGGTGAAAAAGACCAGAGTGTTGTTGTACCAAGGATTCTATGATGTAAGAATTGGTGTAGTGTCAAATGAGGCATGGGTGAAAACAATGAAATGGGAGGGAATTGAGAGGTTCTTGATGGCTGACAGAAAGATTTGGAGAGTGAGCGGTGAGCTTGCCGGTTATGTGCAAAAATGGGAGAGTAATTTGACCAACGTTGTGGTCTTAGGGGCTGGACATCTTTTGCCTGCTGACCAGGCATTGATTTCGCAGGCTATGATTGAGGATTGGGTTTTGGAGAATGGACTCTTTGGTGGAGAGCTGGTGAATCTCTCAACAAATTTCCGTGAGCCAACGTGAAGAGTATAATTGTTGTTGTGCTTTATTACAGCTGGTGTGTTGACATTTGTAACAAATGCTATGAATAAATTCCATCGCTGTGGTGTGGGGTTTCTTGATCCAGTTGAGTGTGGTTTTGAGAGACCGAAACTGAAATTCCATGAGAAACAAATCCCAGAAACACAAGTGTAAGGAACTGCAAAATTTGAGAGATCAATACCTGTCAGCAGCAAAACAAGTACATAGAAAAAATAAATTAATACAACACCATAGTAAACAAGTGTACTGAGACTAATACCTCTCTTTAAAGATTTGAATTTGAGATGTTTAAGTTGAAAATGTTTGCAGTATCTTTTAGTAATAATTGACGTTTCCCTTGTATAAACAACAATTGAATTGATTTTGCTTTGTAGTTATTTTTTTTTTATATTTAAGTAAAAAAATATTAAAAATAATTTACTTTTCTACTGTTTGATTTTAATTTATAGTAGGTGATGGCCAAGTTTGGATGGAGATTTTAGATTATTTAAATCTCTATTGTTATCATTATATTAAAACTTTGAAAGCAAATAAACAAAAAAGTGGATAATAGAAAGGAAGGAAAATCAAAATGGCAATACCCCAACAATACAGTACATACTACCAATTTTGGAACTGAGAGGGGTTCTGTTTACTCATTGAAAAAAGAAATAATTTCGTTTCCCCACCACTTCCCTGTATTACTGTTTTCTTTCAATACAAGTCATGCTGTTGATTATTTGGTTTGGACTAAAAGTAACTTTATGGCTTTCCAAAGCTAGAATTGCATCAAAGCGAAATGATTTCCCTCATAGAGTGCATTAACATTTGAACATTGATCTCTGTTTCCTCTGAAATTTCACCGAAATATTTGCATTCAAATGTGATCAATGAAAGGGAGAAAAAATAAAGGGAAAAGAATCAGAAAAGGAGAAGTTTGATCATTTCATGATTTGATAGAGGTTGGTCATCTGGCAAATCATGTGGAGAAGGGTATGGCTTTGTGTAGTAAAAAAGGATAGTGTCTTAATGGTTTTTCTTTCTTTCTTTCTTTTTAAATTAAAATTAAAAGGAATGAAGTTTTGAATTTCAATTATTTCTTTCTAAAGAGGGTTATTGTATAGTTTTCTGATAGTTTAATTGATAAAATTTGGTAATGATCATGGGCAGAATTTGGGGTAAGGCTCATATATATTTGCTAGATATTTGAGGTAAATAATTTTTAATTTGTGAAGTATTTACTTCATTAATAAGATGTCACATTTTGGTGACTTGACAACATATAGTTTCTATATATAAATCTTTACAAGGGTTTTTATTTTTCTAACAAAAAATTGATTTCTAATCCCTAGCCTAAACAATTATACTTAAACAAAAAAAAAATAAAGTTAAGCAGCAAAGTTTCCATGTATGATAGCATACTTCTCATAAGATAAGTACACTACATATAAAATAAGTAAACATTTTAAATATATTTTATTTGATCAAGTATATTATTTTTATCCTACACATTTTTGACTTTCATTTCTTTCATTTTTTAAACTATTAAAAATAAATTATTTTCTAAATCAATTTAAATAAACATCAAAACACTTACATATAGCACATAAATAAGCATATAAAAATAAAATAATTAATTTTGTTTAGAACATTGTAAAATATATGGCAAAGGGTTGTTTTAATGATGCCAATCCTGCTCTTTTAACCCATTATCGAGGGAAATAATAAGGTCCCTTTTCCTTTTTTTTTTTTATTTTCTTTTTGTGGTCAGAGTTAACAATGGGGAGTCACAGAGGACAGAGAATTATGGAGAATTTGCAGAGAATAGATTTCTTTTCTGACTTTACATGGGGATGGGGTCTTGCTTTCGGTTCCAAACAGCTTGTTTGCACCTCTTCATTTCTCTTTCCTCTATGTGCTATTGTTTGCACACTGCCAAGTACCAATTAAATAAAATCTTGACAAGTACCAATTAATTAACCAAACAAAGCACGCACACAACTCAAAGATTTGATATTGTATAATTCTTTAGACCACAATTACAACAACAGCCACCAAGTTGGCTGGCACAATTTCAACAGTTTGGACTCTATTTTATTTGAATTTGCTGAAGTTTTGTTTGATTATCCATTTTTCTTCCTCGTTGTATAGATTTCATAGCAAATTACGGTAGTTAATCTTTAAAAGTAATATGAAATTATCATTTCGGGTAAAAAGAATTGAGATAAGGTTCGATTCTTTTTTATTCTCTTGTACCTTTTATATGTATAACAAAAATAAGAATAATATGACAATTTTTAAAAAATATTAATTTAAAAATTAAAATTTTGTTTGATAACAAAATACTAGTATTACTTTAATTTAAAGTAAATTCAACTTGTCTAATAATTTTTTAAGAGTTTTAAGTACAAATTATTAATAGTAAATAATAATTGATTTAAATTTTTATATAAATTTTAATAATTACATTCATATTCGATATGAGATAATTTTAACAACGAATTTATATCCGATATGAGATAATTTTAGTTATTTTTTTATGACTTTATCGGTGATAAAATTTAAAAAAAATAAAAAAAACAAATATAAGTGATAAAATGACAAGAAAAGGGAAAAAGTAAATTTTTTAAAATAAAATTACCTGAGTATCTAACATATAGTTACAAGCTTTATTGTCAGCACCAAGGACCACCTTGCTAGATGCACAAGTTGCTTCTTCTCCCTTCCTTCTTTTCGTTCTTTTTTTTTTTTCTTTAATTTAGACGTAGATACGATTTTAGGGTTTTGAATACTTCAATATTAATATTAAAAGTACCCAATTTTATCTTTGGACATTTCAACTATTTTAACTAAGATTCAACTATTTTCCTCCATTTTCTTTCCTATTTGATGACTCTCAAATAGATTATGAAAAAAATTTGCGGCTTTAATGTATTTTATATTATTTTAAAAATTTTATAAAACTAATCTTTAATGATTTTTAACACCAAAGAGTAAAAAGTTCACGATAAAAAATATTCGGTATTTAAAAAACATAATTTTAGAATATTTAAGAAAATAATTATAAACAAAGAAAATAATATATGCAAATAAAATAAATTTCCCCTTTTTCTTAGTCATAAAATAAAAAATGAAAAAAAAGTTTAATACTATCCGAAGAAATGATGCAATATAATTAAATATTAAAAGCCTGTTGCCCAACATATTTTCCTTGTTTTAGCAGACATGTTTAAAAATAGAATAAATCTAAAGGATGGCGGTCCATATAATAATCCTAATATAATATAATATAATTTTAACATATTAAAAAAATAATAATGACAGCATAACAAAAGCGGGGGGGCCGCCAAAAACCCGCCAACCTCAAGCCAATAGATCCCCTTCCTCAAAAAATTTATATCAATAAAAAGGAAACCGAAATTAGTTAAACAAAAGAAATAATTAATACGGAAAAAAAGAAAAAAAAAAAAGGGTGGGAGCCTACTGTTTACAGAGAAGCGTCAATCAAGAACGATCAGCGTTGAGCGACAGCGCATCTTTTAGAGACTCTCTCTCTTCCTCTTCGTTTGATCGATTCTTTCGTCTGTCGTTCTCTAAGAGAGAGAGAGAAAAGTCAAGAGAAGAAAAGAAAAGAAAATCAAGGGCCAAGCAACACGTGATTAATTAAAAAAAAAGGGACAGGAAATTGAAAATCGAATAGAGAAAGAAGGAGGCGGAGATTTTTTTTTTTTTTGGGGTTGAGCGATCTGAGCGGTTAGAGGGTACAAATGGGGACTCTTCAAACATGGAGAAAAGCGTATGGCGCTCTTAAAGATACAACCAAAGTCGGTCTCGCTCATGTCAACAGTGATTACGCGGTAATTTTTTTCCTTTTTTTTTTTTTTTGAGAAAGATCTCATTTCTATATTTAGTATGTAATTTTTATTCGATTTGATTTGTTTCTCTGAAATGTTTATAATTAGGATTTGGATGTGGCTATAGTTAAAGCTACCAACCATGTTGAGTGTCCTCCCAAAGAAAGGCATCTTCGAAGTGAGTTTCCTCTTTTTTTTTTTTGGATTTTTAAGTGTGAATTTACAGATCCAATTTAATTTCAGGGGGTTTTCGATGTCTGGATTGGATATGTGAGGATTTTGGTTGAATTTTTGTTTTTTTGTAGAAATCTTCATGGCCACATCAGCCATTCGGCCTCGAGCAGATGTTGCTTATTGCATTCATGCGCTTGCCCGGCGATTGGCCAAGACTCATAATTGGACGGTACTATTTACTGCTTTCTATGATGATGGGAATTGTACGAATTGGACTTCTGTTTCTAAAATTTGATTTTGAATCTGTATTTGTTTGGATGGTGATGCCTTTTGTTTCAAGATGTCCAATTGGTATCATTGATGTGCATTTAACTTGAATGTTTGTGGAGTTAAATTAGTTTCTTATCACTTTGTGGCTTGGTTATGTGTTAGATTTTCCAGCGCCAGTTATATTAATGTCAATAGATGAAATTATACAAGGTACTACTGCATATCATATGGAATGCTTTGCGGTAATATTAGTGGACGAGTGTAATCTTCAAAATGTATACTAAGTAATGGTATGAGAGTTTAGTTCAATACCTTTCCTCTAAAATATTAAGAGGTTTTTGTGGACCATGGACTCTGTTTCTTGCAGTTGAGCCTTGTTAATCTAATTCTTTATACATTGTCGGCTTGTTCTTTGGAATGGTTTCTGTTTGCAACTGTGGTTTCTAGACACTTTCAAATGATATGAACTAAACTAGAATTGTCATTAATTATTATTATATTTTGGCTCATTGATTTAATGTTTTCATTCTTAGTGATGAATGAGACCTGTTAGTCTTAGATTTAGATGGTGGATGACTCTTATCTACTTGGGCACATCCTTATGTTATTTTAAACATTGGTTTTTCGAATACATTGTCAACAGTTAAACTTGTTCAAATTTCTTTATGTCATTGCTAATTTTCCTGAAACTTGTTTTCTAATTTTTGATGTTTTACATTGTAGCTATGATATGAATGGTAGGATGGAATTGGGATAGTGAATTGCAAAATCAATTTTATATGAAATATCCAATTGCTAACTTGTCATAGAACATATAGCTCTATGTTTGTGGTTTGTAATTCTTTTTCATTGTTCAATAGGTTGCCTTGAAAACACTCATAGTTATCCATAGGGCATTGAGGGAGGGTGATCCTACTTTCAGAGAAGAACTTTTAAACTTCTCACAAAGAGCACGTATTCTTCAACTTTCTAATTTCAAAGATGATTCTAGCCCTATTGGTGAGTTTTTAATCTCTTTACTTGGTTGTGTATGGGTGTGTGCATGTGCTTCTCTTTGTGTCTTCTGGTCACCAGTAATATTTTCTAATCGGTTTGCTAACTCCCTCCTCCACCCCCTTTTGCATACACCCTTCAGCATGGGATTGCTCTGCCTGGGTACGTACATATGCATTGTTTTTGGAAGAAAGACTCGAATGCTTTAGGATTCTGAAGTATGACATTGAAGCTGAGCGTCTGCCAAGACCTGCCCAGGGGCAGGATAAGGTATCACTCTTTTGGGAATATTTTTTCCTTTGAATTACATAGGTGTTTGGTTTTCCCCATTATGGATTCATGGCCTGCTGCAATTTTTGTTCTCTTCAATGGGCAGGGTTACAGCAGAACCAGGGAGTTGGACAGTGAAGAATTGTTGGAGCAATTGCCTGCTCTGCAGCAATTGCTCTATCGTCTTATTGGTTGCCGGGTATTCTATCATATGTTAATCTTGCAGGATTTGAGTTTTGTTATCTCAACATGTTGAGCTTCTGTTATTTGTTCTTAGTGTTTCATTGTATCTGGAAAGTTAACAGACTTCTCTGCTCTCTTTGCAGCCAGAAGGTGCTGCTATAGGCAACTATGTTATACAGTATGCTTTGGCTCTGGTATGTTTGCTCTCTCTTTCTTCTTTGTGTTTGTGTCATCTTATCTGGTCCTGACAACTGAATCCCCGAGAAGTAACAATTAACAAGCAGGGGAAGAGCCCCTTGGATAAGCAAGCTTCTTAAAATATCGACCTAGTGTCTCAAATTTTGTCTAGGGATGAACAGCACAAATCCATGTGTTTCCTCTGATAACCTCGACTCACTGATTCTACAAGCCCTAACCTTTCTCCTCTTCAATTTTGACTAAAGCTCATGAAAATTACACTGTTTAATCCAGCTGAAGGGATGAAAAGAGTATGGTTAAGCTAAACTCCCAACTTTTTAGTTCTATCCACAGAATCTTTATCCTTGAATTGTAGTGAGTAAATAGGTCATATATGAATTGATCAAAAAGGGTCATGATTGGGAAGATGTCTGCTAAACTTTGCTGCCTGTAAAATCATGTTAAGCTGCCTCCTGAAAAGGAGGGAGAGGGGGACAGAAGCTTGTTTTTCTTAGAGAAGGTGGAGTTGACATGATCGAAGTTTGACTTATGTTTCCCACTTGTGAAATATCTATGATCAAGTGCTGATGATAATAAAAGTCATTATTGCAAGACCTCTTAATTTTAGAAACAACTATTTGATTGGTTATGATGTCTTCTTTTTTTTTGAGTGTCCTCTGTGTATGTATCAGTTATAGATTTGATAATAAGATTTTGAAGCCCCGTTTTGTATCTGTTCCTCCTTTCTCTACACTGTCAAAAATTATACGAGAGATTTCTCCATGTTTCTCAAAGAAAAATGTGGAAAAAGTTTTTTCTTAACTTCCTCCTCCTAAGAATCTCTTGTACCTTTCCATAGGAATAAGTAAAATGATGAGAATCTGACAATGGAAGCACTTTATTTTTGAAATTACATTCATCTTGCAATACTGCAATTTTCAGGTATTGAAGGAGAGCTTCAAAATATATTGTGCTATTAATGATGGAATTATCAATCTTGTCGACAAGGTAAAATGGTTTTTCATTGTTTATGAAAGAATTTCCTGGTTTAAGGCAAATGCCTTTCTTTTTTTCCTTTATCTTTTCAAAATTGCTGCTCAAGTTGTTATTTTATTGCAGTTTTTTGAGATGCCAAGGCATGAAGCTGTCACGGCACTTGATGTATACAAGCGAGCTGGTCAGCAGGTAAAGATATAATTTTCTTTTTAATTTTCTAAACTACATTTGTTTCAAATTTTTATCAGATTAGTTGCATTTATGATTATTGGATTATCTTCTCATTTGGTTAAATTGTGAGTGCTCTGATGTGTCAACCTCAACAGTTAAATATAATGGTGGTTTAGTAAAACATTTGTAATGTTTATGATGCAGGCTAATAGCCTTTCTGATTTCTATGATGTTTGCAAAGGATTGGAACTTGCTAGGAACTTCCAGTTTCCTGTTCTCAGGGAGGTATGGGTTCTAAGGAGGTGATTTGTTGTTTGAGTTGTCTGTTCATGAATTTTGTGTTAAATCATTTTGATGTTAATTTGTGACTACCGTTTTTTCAGCCACCACAATCCTTTCTCACTACCATGGAAGAGTACATCAGAGAGGCACCACGTGTGGTTTCTGTTCCAACGGAACCATTGGTTAGTACTCTTTTTACTTTATATACACTGGTGTAAAGTATTCAACTTCTACACCTGTCATTTTTTATACGATTTATATGCCGTTAATTCAATTGTAGATTTCAAGCTATATTGACATAGATCATACATTTCAAATTTCAAGTTGATTGAAAATGTGTAACTATTTGTTTGGTAACAATAAAATTTTAACTGTTAAATATATAGTGGAAAAAATGGTATTCTGGATTAATGTGATATGGGTATTGAATTGACTTAAAACTTTACAGATATGACAGGTCCAAATATGTTGTTAAATCTAATATTTGGTTTGTTAAAGTATTAATTATATCTATGGCACAATTGGTCTTCTAGTTGTGGTATTTCTTTTCTATATTTAGAACCGCTGACTAGTTTTGTCGTCATAAGGAATATGATAAGAGCTATATTTGAGAAGCTATAAAATTTCCATTGCATAATTATGATTGCAACTGATTCGAAGACTAGGAACGCATACTGTGTTTCTTTATAAAAACTATGACCACTAACTGCAGAAAGGTGAGCTTTTGATAGTTGTAGTTGATTATCCATAATAGAATAGGTGAAAATGAAAATATATTGTGGAATAAAATCTGGAAGACCGAAAGAGCATTATTAGCATTGTTTTGTATAAGAGGATAGTAGTTGAGTTGGGAGAAAGTTGTCTAGATCAGCTGTAGGCCGGCTGTACTTTTATCAGTTAATTTGTGGCTGTTCTATGAAAAGTTTAAAGACGAGTATCAATGCATCTCTGCGCGGAGAATGTGGAGCAAATGAGTGGTTACGTAGGGAATGAAACGTGTATTTATGAGAGGATAGAAGCAAAATAAACTTGTGGGAAATTGAGGAAAGTTGCTTGAGATGGCTTTCTAATCAGAAAAACGAATGATGAGAAAAATGGTATAAAGAGCAATATTAAAGCAAGAGGAAACTACAACTAAATATGAGCTGAGATGGTAAGAGCAAAAAATTGATTTATATAGCTTGCCTCCCAATATTAGGATCTGTAAAATGGGAAGACTTTTTAAACTTGTGTTTCTGCACTTGCTCCCTTTTTGTGTTTAATAAATAAATCTCAAATTGCCTTGGAATTCAGCATTATTTGAACTGATATATGCTATAGAACTCAAATTGCCTTGGAATTCAGCATTATTCGAACTGATATATGCTATAGAATTAATATGGTGTAATTGTATACAGCTTCAATTAACATACAGACCTGAGGAAGGTCCCTCTGAAGATACTAAATTATCCAATGATGAACCTGAGCCATCTGCTCTTGCTGATGATATTGCTGTTTCTGGTGTTGAGACTGTTCCGGTTCCCCCTCCTCTACCTCAGAACAATGCGGATGGTGGAGACTTACTGGTAATGTTTCACTCTGGAGTTCATCATCTCACTTTGTTATTATTCATAATGTATCATACTTGTTTCATTCTTTTGCTGATTGCATTTTGGTGGGTTCAGGACTTGAGTTATTCTGCCCCTGATGCCTTGGCAATTGAGGAAAGTAATGCTTTAGCTCTAGCCATAGTTCCTACTGAACCTGGTAAAATATTGTTCTTATTCTTCTTTTCTTTTCCCCTTAGCAGATGGATACTAGTCTGGTCTCTGGTGTTGCAATGATTAAGCTAAGGTGCTACTTTTTATTTTGCAGGTACTGGTCCAACATTTAATTCTACAACTGGTCAACCAAAAGATTTTGATCCTACTGGATGGGAACTTGCCCTTGTCACCACACCAAGTAGCGATATTTCTGCAGTTAATGATAGGCAATTGGTATGCCCTTTCTGTGCTTTGACTTTTTATCTGATTTGTTATGTGTATTTGTTTTCTGGGAGAAATGACAATATAATTCTAAATCCTCCAAAGTTTTGGATGAGTGAAGGTGGGGATTTGGTTTAAATCTTTCCAAGTTTTATGAATATGTTCATGTGTACGAAATAGAGACCTGCTTCTCATTTTTTAAATTTTTGGACATGGTGTCACTAATTCTGGACTTCATTGTTTTGTTTTGGAATTAGGGGTTTTTAGTTTTGGTTTTGGTTCTATGGTCAGGTTTTCTTAGCAAATAACTTTATTTCTTCTAGCATTTTGAGAATTAATTGTTATTTATCATTCAGTTTTGTAGATATCATAGCAGCTGAAAGACAGATCTAACGGTCATGAGTGAAAATATAGCAAGGACTTTTTAATGCCCTTGCAAACTATCTTAATTATTTAATTAATTTTTTTGCCAACAATTGTCAGGCTGGTGGGTTGGACTCGCTCACTCTCAACAGCTTGTATGATGAAGCAGCATATAGAGCTTCTCAGCAGCCTGTATATGGAGCTCCAGCTCCAAATCCGTTTGAGGTACAAGACCCATTTGCCATGTCAAATAACATTGCTCCCGCTAGAGCAGTTCAAATGGCAGCAATGGCTCAACCGCAAAGCAATCCCTTTGGTCCATACCAACCTACCTATCAGCAGCCACTGCAGCAGCAACATATGATGATGAGCCCATCAAATCCATTTGGTGATGCAGGGTTTGGGGCATTTCCAGTGAACCAAATGCCCCCTGTTGCTCAGCCACATGCTAATAATCCATTTGGAAGCACAGGCCTTTTGTAATGTTAAATGTGAAGAGTGAGATTGGTGTATTTTGGTTGGTGCAGTTGGTTTGGGCATCTTTTGGAGAGAAGAGTGTGTACCCACAAGATGAATGGCTTTCAGCATGTGTTGTACAAGTCAGCGAGTGAATAGTTAAAATGTTGTAATAACTAGTTGATACAATCCAGCATACTACAAGGTTATTTGAATGTCTTCCAACTCTGCCCTCTTTTAAGTTGTTATTTTTTATTTTTTTATTTTTTTGTGACCGACGGTAAAAGGAGGAAAGTTTTGGAAGAGAAAAAAGGGAGAAGTGGAGAATATGTATATGTATCTGAAACTGAATAGCTGCTTCTAGTTTCATTTAGCTAGGAAAGTAAAGATTGTAGGGTTTAGATTTCTCAAGGTTGAGATTCAAGTGTTGCTAAACTTGGAGGTATAATCTCACTCTTCCTTGGCATTGTGCCCT
This sequence comes from Theobroma cacao, assembly GCF_000208745.1. Taxonomy (NCBI): domain Eukaryota; kingdom Viridiplantae; phylum Streptophyta; class Magnoliopsida; order Malvales; family Malvaceae; genus Theobroma; species Theobroma cacao. The sequence goes on from NC_030851.1 coordinate 35,968,671, forward strand.
GTGGCCATGCAAGGATGGGGATTCATTTGAATACAGTTGCCATTCTCCATTCTCTATTTTGTCTTACCCAAGACATTTCCCATTTGTCTTTTTGGATACAAAATGAGAGGTTGAGCTGAGCCTCCATCTTCATCTAAAGATAACGATAATCAAAGTAATGAAAAACCAGAAGTGGGAATCACACCGTAGGATTCCATTTATCATGATATCCAATTTTAAAGTTAGAATGTGATGCGCAAAAACAAAGAGTTGAAGAGAATAAAGTGGCACTCTCATGTTTCATGTTTTCTACACCCTATTGCACTAACCGGTCAATGTGAGTCCTTTAGCTCTGGACCCTCTGCTACTTAAAACTTACTACTTTAGGCCAATGTGATACATCATGGGCCGTAAAATAGGGATGCAACTCTTTTATATCTCATAAAATCTTAAAATTTGAATCTCAAGATTTTTAAATTGAGCTAGTAAATTTTAAGTTGATCATGAGAAAGAAGTCGATCAAATTTTCATTATAAATATATATATTGAACCAAGCTTTATGAGGCCAACATCCATCTCACCTCTGCTCGGGTGGCTTGTAAGGATGTCTGAATTATTTGTACGGCCAGACAAACCTAAGAGCATTGTTGCTTAGGTTAAGGCGCCTTGGGTCAACTTCACTTGCTTTGTCTTTACTGTGCATTTAATTTAAATGAAAATTTCCTCTGCAGAATGATGTGTAAACGTGCATTCATACTACTACACTGTACACTCCAACTATGTATAAAACCAACCAGGACAGCATTACACAGTTGAAGGTGGAAAATTAGGTCTCAAATGATTGTGATTAGGTTAAATAGAGACAAAGGTACAAGGAGCATGCTTTCATTTTGTACCTTCACCTTCACTTCCCAAAATTATACTCTACTAAGAATTTGTTAAATAATCATTGTCTGTGAAAATGAATGTTTACCAAACGGAAAAACTCATGTTGCTCTTGACCACTCCCTATTTCAACGCTCTGCCTCATTCTCATTCTTAAATAGTCTAAACAAACATAGACGAAAAGTAGTACACTCTGTTTCCATTCTGTTAGAAGAGATAGGGAAGTGAAAATCAACGATTAACTCAAGCGAGGGATGGTGGTAGAATGTTATCATAAACTCATATAAGCCCGTGCAGCATGTGCTCTGTGTGCATGTTTGAGGGTTAATGATGCTGTGTTTCTCATTGAGGAAACCTTTTTGTTGTGCATGTTTGTCTATCCTTGCTTCATCGCCCATCTAACCCTTTGGTTCACAGTATTCAATATTCATGCAAGTTAAAAGACTTTAACCATCATGAGAAGTCATCCCATTACACCAAAAGTACGCATTTCTTGTGTGTAAATAATTGAACAGTCAGACTGCCGCACACTTAGCGTTTCTTGTGTGTGTGTGTGTGTGAGAGAGAGAGAGAGAGAGAGGAGGGGGGAGGGGGGGGGGGGGGTTGGTCGAGGTATTTTTACGAAAAGGCTAAGGCGGAGGGCGGAAGAGGAGG